>NC_133106.1:30307912-30608873 GCF_022965805.1 Primulina eburnea | reverse complement strand
AATCTCAACTCAATGATGGTAGGTTTGAGTTCCCATCCATAACACTTAATTATTAAGCAGTGTTGTTGTGCTTCTTCAAGATATGTGTCCAAAACCATTTTTTTCCCTACCATATAATATAATACATAATTGCATCCAACTGTCACCTGCACGTGTGTACAAAATTTTTATCTCATCATCTGACAAATTTTCTTGTATTACACGAGACATGTGACAATTTTACTATGATACAATTGTCCATGTAACCATGATGAAAATGAACTCATTCTCAAGTTGATAATCTAACCAAAGTACTACCTTCACATGAATAAATGCATTTACCTATTTATGAATATATGTCTTCAATGAGACGATCTTACATATTTTTATCAGTAAGATAAATCAATCATGCTCATATTTACAATAAAAAGTAATATTTGTATAACAAAATTGACTTGTAAGACAGTCTCACATGAGTTTTTATACTTATTTAATTAATGAGGTTCAGGCCTAGTCTTCATGGATGCAATATTAGTCATTTTATTTTGTCATCAGGCAAGAGAATTAATAACTAATCATTTTTTTAGATTATATTTATATGAAATAGTGTGTTTAATCCCAAGGTTTAACATGAATGAAAGCAAACCACCTCTGAAAAATTTCTTCTTGCATGTTACATTTTACAAAATCTTGAATCTGCAAAATACTTGTATTGACTTTAAACGTATCGGGAAAATTTTGAAGGTATACTTTTGGTTAGGGATGTAAATGAGCCGAGCCGAACCGAACCGAGCCGAACAGTATCAGGCTCGGGCTCGGCTCGTTCAACTATTTTCTCGGCACGGGCTCGTTACGAGCTTTTGGTTTCAAGCTCGGGCTCGGCTCGTTCGGAAGTTATGAAGCTCGGGCTCGGTGCGAGCTCGGCTCGAACATTTACCAACGGCTTTTGGAAAGAGCGTCGCTGATTAAATCAGCGACAGTTTTTAAGCGACACACCGTCGCGGATTAAATCGGCGACGGTTTTTAAGCGACAAACCGTCGCTGATTAAATCAGCGACGATTTTTAATGACAAACCGTCACTAAATGTTCAGCATAGTTTAGTTTCCTTTGTTAATCTGCGCGATTCATCTTATTACTTCAGCATGAAATTATTTTTCTTATTTTTTTACTTCATCAACATTGATATACCGAAGTAAAATATAATAAAAAAAATATAGTGAAGCCCGTGTTTTTAAACATCCGAAGTAAAATATATTATTTTACTTCGCTTGTGTTATTACTGAAGTTATTGGTAATGTATTACTTCGTAATTTATTATTGCCGAATTAAAGCCTGCCGAAGTAAAATCTGATTTTTCTACTAGTGATTATTGCCATAACATTCACATTTTTAATATAACTAGGTAAAGATACGTGCGACGCACGTGAAAATACATTTCTATTATTAATAATTGTTCTTAAAGAAATGAGATCAGAAGAGATTAATTTACAAAAAATTATATATTAATGATTTCATGCTATATTAGTCGATAGAAATGAGTAATGCTATGTGCAACCAAATTTGTACAATAATTCTTACATTTCAAAAAAATCAATAGAAATTTCATTTATCAAAATCTCATGATAAATTAAATATAAAATCTCATTAGATAATAACAAAATCTCACGATATAATTGTTGTAAATATCGCAGTACTATATATTAGTTGTACCTTTAGCATTATCCGTAGGAAATTCAATGTAATATAATTTATACTATATGTATTATAAAATGATTGCAAAAGATATTTGTTTAAAAAATTTTATGTGTTATAAATCTAAGGTTATTCTTGATTGGAAGGATTTCAAATCCATGGATTTCAATACATTCAAATGTATTTTTGTTATTTAGAGATGTAACATCATAAACTTCAAATCCACTCATTTCATGTTTATATATTAGTATTTCATGTTAGTTATGATATTGTTCAAGTCCACCAAATAATAATGTTATTTGAAATTTATTCTACTTTATATAAATAATAATATGTAAATAAGTAATGTGTAGATTCAAGATTTGATATATTGTTTCATTGTTAACAATAAAATTATAATTCTAATCCATAAATTTGAAATCAATTTATCCAAGCACAATCTAAATAAATTAATAATTCTTCTCTATTTGATGCCTTTACAAATCTCCACACAATTAAGTGTTTTGTAGAAAAAAAATTTGTTTCATCAAGCAAATAAAATCAAAGAATTTTATTATTTCAGTATTCTACAAATTATATTTATTTTTTGTAAATATTTTAACTTAATCTACAAGCAAATAAAATCAATGAATTTTGGTTATTCTATCTTCTAGACAACTGACAAAATATGATTTAATTAATATTTTATTATATTTATCAAAAAGTGTTCAACTCTTTAATGATATAACATATTTATGCAATATGTTATTTAAATACAAAAATTGAAAATTAAGATAACATAATTTTTTTTATATTTCATACTATATTATTGGAAGTATTAAATTTGTATATATTAATTTTTTTCTGAGAAACTTCTTGCATATATAACTCATTCAAAAGATTATAAATTTACAAAATAAAACAAATCATATTCAATTTAATATTTTGTGAAAAATATATGTTCACTTCATCTACAAGCAAATAAAAACAAATAACTTTGACCTTAATTCACACTTTTATAATATGTATAGATTTTTAATTTTTAATTTATTATTATTTATCATACATAATTATTTTAATATTATAACTCATTAATTATATCAAATTCGAGCTCACGTTCTACCTAAACGAGCCGAACTCGAACCCGAGCTCGTGAACCACTTAAACGAGCCGAGCTCGAGCTCACGAGCCAGCTAAACGAGCCGAGCTCGAGCTCGAGCTCACGAACCTATTATCGAACATGTTCACGAGCTAACGAGCCGAACATCATTAATCTCAAGCTCGGCTCAACAAAATTGTCGAGCCCAAAATATGGCTCGGGCTCGGCTCGATAAGCTTAACGAACGAGCCCGAACGAGCTTTTTAACGAGCCGAGATCCGAAAAACTCGCGAACAGCTCGGCTCATTTACATCCCTACTTTTGGTCAAACTAATTTTTTGAAAATAACTATCCCACATTATATCTGAAAAGAAAAAAGAAAGTTTGAGTAGGTCTCTTGTGAGACGGTCTCACGAATCTTTATTTGTGAGACGAGTCAACCCTACCGATATTCACAATAAAAAATAATAATCTTAACATAAAATGTAATATTTTTTCATAGATGACCCAAATAAGATATATATCTCACAAAATACGATCCGTGAGACGATCTCATACAAATTTTTGCCACAAAGTTTTGGATATACATACTGAATAAAATACTAAAATTCCGGAAGAATTCAAAATGAAGAGACTTGTGGTTTGACTGGCATTAAATGAACTGGTAACTGCGCCTTGCAACTTCTAAATTTAAGGACTCAGTTTGGCCCACACTTATTGCATTAAAACTCTCAAAACTTTTTTCTTCCATATCCTCTTTTAATTAGACATTACACGAGTGGCCATGTATCATGCATGCACATTATGCCAAAAGAGTTTAATTGAACTGGATTTAAGATATGATAGTCCAGAGTAATGCAAATAAGCTTGAAAATTCACCATCTTTTAGTTTAAACTTTGAAGGTATAATAGTGGACTAAAGAAGAGGGAATTTTATATCAGCAGTAAAACATTAACTTCCTAATATTCTCAGCAAGTTCAGGCAAAGGTGTTGTCTTAGCCGGTGATGTCCTAGAAACAGTGGATGTTCGGTTTGAGGCATTTGAATCCGAGTGCTCAAGATATAACCGTCCTCTGTATGCAGCAAGATGAGCATAATATGCAGGAGGGACCAAAGAAATAGGCTTGGTGCACCTAACAAATGTGTAGCAAAGATTGTAAACCAGCTTCTGCATCTCATCGGACGTGAACTCGTTTTCATCACACAAAATGTGGTAATGAATAGGCCGACTCGTACCCTTTACACCCCAGTGACTACAGAGGTAGAAGTCGAATGCTTTTGGATGAGTTATCACTGTATCCACCACGGTTCCAGGAGGTATATTTTCATCCGAGAAGTGATTCTCTGTGAAAGATGGATCGGTCTGATCATAAGGGAATAGCCGAGTATGGTGCCGTTTTTGCACTACTGCGAAAGTGATCCGAGGGTTATAACTCGGGAATCTTGAACAAGCATGTCGAATGGCTTCTAATTCCTCGTGCAAAACTTTTTCAAACTGTGTTTCACTTACGCCATCTCGAAAAAAGATGATTCTTTGTGGAAGTTTTGAGAGTTCTTCGTAAAAATCATCTAATATTTCTCCTACCATTGTGCTAAGGTCTTGAATAATCTCTTGTCGATGCGTTTGGGACCTCATTCTTGAAACATACTTGTTTGCCGAAGGCCAATTCACGCTTCCAACAACAGCAGCAACTGAGGGACTATAATCGTCAAACGGATGGGGATGTGTCACATCCGCACCCATAAAGATCACAGGATTGTCTTGCCTGAAAAGCCTTGGGATTTGAGAAGGTAATGAGTTGTAAAGTGCAACAGTGCAGCCCCCAACTTTGGCATTGATCTTAAGGGCCAAGTTCGCAAGAAACTGTGTACTTAACTTGCCAATATTCGAGTATAAACAGCACTGGCTAACGATTCCTATACTCGTTTCAGCAATTCGTTTCAAATCTGCATATCCTTTGTGTTTCCTCTCCATAACACAGATAAGCAGTTGAAGATTGTTGAAGGCAGCTTTATGAATTTTCTTGAGTTTAGATTCCAAAAGCCTCGCATTTCCAAGGACGTGCATTGACTCGAAGATTGGACTCACAAGTGTGTTTTTGTGGAGAAAAATGCCCAGTTGTTCACATCTTTGAGATAGCTGGTTTATGAATTTTGGAATGCAAGACTTTTGATCTGAGGTGCCACCGAAACTTAAAATCGCCCACCGATCAACTCGAGTACCCTCAAAGACATGGCTATCTAAAAGATTCCACTGTCGATCGTGACGTGAAGGAGTCAGGTTTCTTACATGACCACCATTTCCAAGCCTGAGTTTGGGAGGCTGAAGAATTCTACCGGTCAATCTTGTCATTTCTTTCGAAACTTCGAGTTTAAATTCTTTTCCATGATCACCACTGCAAAAATAAGAAGAACAAATGGATTAATCACGAGCCAAAATACCATCCATAAAATGTCATAAGTTGGTAATTTTACCTAGTTGGGCCGAATGATCCTTCCATAACACTGGTGATTATTTTCTTGCGTTCTCGAGGTTTTTGACAACCCATTTTAAGTACTTTCACAGTCTGATCATCCGAGAGTTTACCCAAAAACTTCTGCCCCTCACAAATTACACAAAGCTCCATAGGTAGATAACATGCTTTCCTCCTACTAATCTGCAAGCAAGGCAAATTTCGATACTGCACATCATAATCATAGTGATCCTTGAAATAGCCAACAACTTCTAGTTTCGTCCCATCTCTATCAAGAAAAGATAGATTTTCAGTAACTTCTTCGGTTAAGCTATAAACTCGGTATCTTTGAACAGTTTCTCTATGGGAAACAAAGACCCTAATGTTCTTAATTGCTTTCTCCACTTCTTTCCTCTCTTCGTTAGTCAAACTTCTGGCCTTGTTTTGAAAGATATCATGCATAAAATCAAAGCGCTTTTGCAAATAAGGGATCACTCCGATACTTTCATGAAAAGCTGTCACCAAGAAATCTACATTTAGAGCAATGCCTTGTTGTGTTGGCCTTAAGCTCTGGAAGAATCCCCTAAGTGCAACAGCTCCACCCCCTATTTCTTTTTCTCCAACGATCAAACTCGTGTAAAATGACCTCCCTGCCGCTATACACTTTTCTGTTGGACTCTCCCGCAATACGACATCCAATGCATGGATATACTCTTGGGGAAGGGGAGTGATACCATCTCCTTGATTTAAATAGCCACTTAAGGATTCGCCATCAAACTTTGAGACGAGCTTCATACTAACTCGAAAAATCTTATGTTGCATATTTTCTTGCGGATTAATCGATTCTATACACATTAAAACCGGTTTACCATCAGCTATAGGGAGGCTAATATAAAACTCAAGCCTGTCATGTTGGAATTGTACAGGGCTATAGATAGTCCTTCTACCATCATAGACCGGGAGAGCACCGGATAGTCTCGCTGAATTCTCCTCGACGAGTTTACGCTTGATCATTCGAGAAATTTCCTTCGAGGGATTCGGAGAAATTTCGACATCGTAATGAAAAATTCGTTGTGATGGATCGAATTGGACTAAGAAATGATTGGCAAGGAGGCTAACAACCCTCCCTTCCACCCCGCCGGAGTCAGGCCTTCTTGCAACAGCCAATACTTTTGGTTTAGCATCCGCAGTTTTTCTTCCATTTCTCTCATCAAAGGGCAGACTAATTTTCTTCTGGATCTCAATTTCAGCTGCAAACTTCATGGAATTAGCGAAGCAACTTAAACATCACTGACGCAATTTTTTTATCAATACAACCTCAGCAGAAAGCATAAACATGACCATATAGCCTTAAAAACAGTTAAAAAAACTCACACTTTTGACCGCAAAACACCTTTTCCGTTATCCACTTTCGAACATTACTACGCATGATTGCAATACACACTCATTTTATTGAAGTCCAGCACACAAAAGAGAATAAACAAAAAAAATCAATAAACACGAGTAAAAAGGGAATTTAACATCACGAAATTACCCTGAGAAACCGAGAAATCTCGAACATGGGAATCAGAAGAAGTCGCGGTACGAGGATTATTTTTCTCCAACGAGGATTTCCGGAATTGGGTTTTTGATTCAAAGCTGTGGTTTTGAAGAAAAGGTGGGGTTAGCGTGAGATGAAGAGGTATACTCGGAGGCAGAGGAAGCAAAGCTGGGTAAGTTTGGTGCAGATTCTGATAACCATAACCAAAGCCATAGCCATAGCCATAAGCAAGCCTGTTGGAACTCTGCAACAACTGGTGGTGATAATGGTAAGCATGAGCACTTCGATTCCCCGTAAAACTCTTGGTCTTTGAGGCGCATTTTTTGGCGGTATTGGACTCCTCGTCTTCCATAACTCAGCTCGAGAGATGAAACAGCAAGAGTCAGCAAAAGGGACTGTTTGCATGAAAGAGAAGGTGTGGAACTTATTCAACCAGAAATTACAGTCAATGCCCCCACACACACAGAGATAGAGAGAGAGGTTCTTGGCTTTGTAGGTTGATTTCCCTTTGAAAAAAACAGCTACAACTTCTGTTCTTTATGGGAGAGCTTTGTTCCATTTGTTCACTCGATTTTTGTGTTTCTTGGTCAATCTATGACTTTGCCATTTGTTATTGATATATTTGATTCTCAAATTTTATATTTGTGTGAATATAGAATATTGGTTTGAATATTATTTAATTTGAAATCTTTACATTTAAAATGTTAAAGGAATATTTTACAAAGCTTGTTGGTAGAGGAAGCTCGGTTTTGGATAATTGGGAGTTTAGACTTTAGATGTGAGAGTATTTGAAGAAAAAAATTTAATTATTCAGTGAAAAATAAAGTTCAGACATTTTAAAATGTAACGTCATTTAGGTTGAGTTCATGTCAACGTAATTCAACTGTCCAAAATTGATTTGAGAATGTGAAATCTATAAAAATATAAGTGTATGTCTTTTGTGAGACGATCTCACAGAACTTTATTGTGAGACAGTTTCATGGAACTTTATCTGTGAGACGTGTCAACCCTACCGATATTTATAAATAAAAGTAATAATTTTTCATTGATGATCCAAATAAGATATCCGTCTCACAAAATACAACCCTGTGAGACCGTCTCACACAATTTTTGTCAAAATATAAAGACAATTAAAAATTTCGGGAATGTAATATGATGATAACTACCCTTACGTTCAAACAAATATAATGAGTAATTCCTTTAATAAAATATCGATATTTCATACTGGACAAATACTTGTGTGAGACGGTTTCACGGGTCGTATTTGTGAGACGAAGCTCTTATTTGGGTCATCCATGAAAAAGTATTATTTTTTATGCTAAGAGTATTACTTTTTATTGTAAATATTGGTAAAGTTGACTCATCTCACATATTAAGATCCATGAGACGGTTTCACATGAAACACACTCTTCATAATTCTTTTTCTAGTTCAATAACTAGATAGAAATTGGTACATTGGTAGTGAACTAATTTAAACAGAATAAAAACGTATGCAATATAATAATATATAACCAATATCGGATTAAAAAAAATCGAGTAATAAATTTGTAAGAAAAAAAGGAAAAATTAAATAATTAACGAAATATTTGAATAGTCTCATATTCTCTTTTCCCTTGTTTGACTCCAACATTGAAAAGAGATTATAGCCGAAGATTTTGTCCCCTTTGTCTAAAAGGAAATGGGAAGGGCCTTGTGGTCTTGTTTAAAGATACTTAATTTTTTTAAAAAAATGACTTGTAACAATATCATTGATAAAGCAAACTATTCAACATAATTCGTTGTCGGTTATCGTCATAATCGTTATCGTTTCGAAGTTGGATTTTGATAATCGTGAAACATAAAACATTGATGTAAGAATGTTTACAAAATTAGACATTGGTTTGAATTTAGTAGAGGCGAGGTTGTAGGCGGATTCTAAAATAATATATTGAATAAATTACATTTAATAAATAGATTTCAAAAACAAATCAAATTTACTTAGAAGCATAATTTCTGACATTTTAGGTGTTATAACTAGATTTCGAACCTAATGTCTCGTTTCAGACTTAATGAAAACCATGTTTTAAATTTTTCATAAATTATTGAAAAACAAATTAAATTTACCAGAACATATTTTCTGACATTTTTTTTTCTTTAAAGAATCTTGATCTTAATATATTATAATTGGATTTCGAACCTGATACTTTATTTTAGCTTGTATGAAAACCATATTTTAAAATTTTAATAAATCATTTTTAAAAAAAAAAAATTGATAGTGTTTTAGAGGAAATGTCATAATGAAGTTGTCAATTAAGCCGGCCAAATGATCTTCAAGGAGCCACAAATTTTTCGGTTGCTATTATTAACTTTAAGTTGGTCATTGACATGCTTTATTGCTTGAAATTGGGCTTTCTTTGAGCTTCCCTCAAATCTTTAATTTGCAATTTAAAATAAGGCTTTTTTTTACATAAAAAGTCCAAGAATTACGTGAAATTATAACAAAAATTAAAGAAAATAACACCAATACCATTGTTTTAGTTTCTAATTATAGGGTGTTATATCCAAATTTAAAAATTAATTTTAAGTTTTTTGTATACTGTTTCCATATCATATTGAAATTAAAGTAGTGCTTGATAGTAAAAGTCATTTAAAATCTACGAAAAATAATATAATAGTTGATATAGTCATTCAAAAAAAAAACCTATTCTCACTTGATAAAAAACCTATTCTCACTTTTTAGAATAACAATAAAAATTACAATGTTTTTATTCACATGCTGGAAATATAAAAATAATTTAATGCTCGTCGAATTTTTATAAAAATTGACATATATATTGATGATTCAAACAATAATATTTATTCAGATAATAGAAAGAGAAATAATCTTATGTAACATAAAATAATCATAATTCTTGTTAGAATCCATCCTTCCTCATAGCTAATATTATATAATTCCACTTCCCCTTTTGGCAACCCTCTGCCTCAACTTTTGTCAACATGTTAAGTGGTGGTGGGTTACCCAATGGTGGGTTACATTTACTTGAAAATTGGGTTCCCTTTCGTTTTAAAAAATATATATTAATTATTAAACGAACAACTATGTTGTGATATAGTTTCACTGATCTTTATTCATGAGACGATTTAACACTGTCCATATTTACAATAATGAGTACTAATTTTGACATAAAAAATAATTTATCTTCATAGATTACTCAATTAAGAGATCTGTCTCATAAAATTGACTTGTTGAGATCATCTCACAAATTTTTTTGGACATTCTATTGTGGAGGGAATTTTCATTGAGCTTTTGGGGTAAATAATACATTTTATGAATCTAATAAATTTGATAATCATCATTAAAATAAACTTCGAATATTAATTAAATCATGTAAATAAATTTATTTTACCTTTTTTTTCACTTCATGTGATAAATTATATTCGTGTTCCCGTAGTGTGTTGCTTCTTTTTTTTCCAATTAATAAGATATGAAAATCGAGCCTACGTGACCAATGCTAAAAAAAACTTCATTATCACTATAATTTAGATGTGACAAATCAATTTGAACTAACAATAACTCTCTTCATTATCACCAAAGTAGAGTTTTTTTAAGGCAGTTTTTACCCCAATTTTTTTCTTTTTGGGTTTTAAATATCTTAATAATGTCGTTACTTCAAACTCCAAAAATTTGTATATATTTATTTACGTGATGTATGAATCAATGAATTTAATTTGGCTGAGAGAATTTGATTTGTGGATGAATTTAAAGTTTATATTTCAAATGACAGACATTAATCTTGAATGTATTTGAAAATTGCTTAATTTGATGTGTACTATATTTGAAATTCACTTTGAATTAACTCGGAGTAGATGAAATTGAAATTCGTGCATTTGCACAGAATTTACAGATTTTGAGCCTAACAGTTTATTATCTACAACGAAACAATAATTAAATCTTAAATTCATATTTACTTTTTTACAGTTAATAGTACAAATTAGAATGAATTTTAAATGATATTAATACGAAGAATAAATCTCTTGTGAGACAATCTCACGAATATTTATCTGTAAGACGGATCAACCCTTCCGATATTCACAATAAAAAATAATACTCTTAACCAAAAAAGTAATAATTTTTCATGGATAACTCAAATAAGATATATGTCTCACAAAATACGATCCGTGAGAATGTCTCATACAAGTTTTTGCCTAACATTAAATAAAATTAAAAATTATCAACCGAAACACAATCTTGAATTTTATTGATCCAAACAAGTAAAAATCGTAAAATCCATCGTTTCAAATCCATTCATCCAATCACAACATAATTGAATTTGGCTGAATTGCAAAACCAAATTACACTACCATTTATTGCATTGCATCAAATTAAATAACGCAGGACCAGAATTCAACCGCATACATAAGTGATTTTACGAGAACTCAATGGGATAACAAAAAAATGATTTTCAAACCACTTTCATAAAATCAAGTGCTTTGAATCCATAACAAGAAAAATCTCCGAGTAAATAAACAAAAATAATAAACACTAGAGATTAAGCCGCACTCTCTTTCTTAAGCTTCGCAAGCTCTTGCCTTACAACTCCTGCTCTCTGTAGTTTCACAATAACAACAGTTAGACTCCTACGCCAGTTAAATCACCTTTATGCTAAATACAAATTCATTGGAAACATTTCGACTCGAAACAGCTACAAAATCATCAAAAAAAAAGTGCAAACACTACGGCGTCCAATATTTAAGTGGTGACTACCCTTTCAGATAATTTCGGTTTAACTTTTGTGAGATGAGTGTTATTCAATTCATGTTCCTTTTTTTTTACTCATTTCACTTTACATGGCATACACGAATGATACCAAGAAAAAGCTATGGTAGCACAAACATTGAGTGTACCTTGATTTTGGCCAACATTAATTTGAATCTATCAAAATCATTCAAGGACGCCCTTCTCTTTTGCACGATCAATTTCCTCCCCCAGGAACTTTTTTCCCACTTTCCCTTGACATCTGCGAGAAACGACACCACACTTCAATTAAAATCAATGAAATTAAGTACCACAAGTTGCTATGTTTGCTTGTGTTTTCTGGAATTGTTATGATTTCTGTTAATACAAACATATCCATATATTTTATATTTCTTTCACAAAAATACAATTTCGTCACATCACATACATCACTCATAAACAAATTTTAAGATACATACTCATTTCTGACAACCTAAAACAGACCCAATGTGTTCTAGCTCCATATCTAGAGTAGAAAATGTCTTTTTTTAAAGCATCGCCAAACATACATCAAATTCCTGAATTCAAATTCTGTAAACGCATTAAAGAAAATATTTTCTAAAAAATATTAGAAAATAGAAACAATACCAAGCACTACCAAGGTTTTATAATTCAAGCAATACCCACCAGCGGCCTTCCATAGCAGCAATAAGTGTCTTCTTCTTCGGCACTCTTTTGATGTCAATCTTGATGTCAGTAAGCGAAAGCCTCTTGAAGTTCATTTGGCTACGTACCATGTCAGGTGAATCCACTAGAGCCTGTTATTGGATAAACTCATCCGGATCAAAAATTAAAATTGATCGATCTTAAACGATGTTATCGAACAAATAGGAATCATGCCACTAAATTCAATCCCTTCTGAAGCACGAGTGTATAATGTAGCTGAAATGCGAGTGCCCTTTGACAAATAGATCAAGCAAAACAAGAAAAATAGTTAACTGTTTTCTACATTTCAAATTGATCAATGCACTTATGAACGCCAAATCAACGACGATGCCTCAAAATCTCATCAAAATTCAACAAATGCTAATTCTTGATCATGCGAAAAGACAAGTAACTAGAGCTGCTAATTCAGCTAGACTGATTTAAAATCTACAGCAACCTGCAGAAGCAAAGAAAAAATATCCGTAACATAAATCCGACCTAAAATCTTAATCCAAATCCAATATTGAGCAAATACAACTTGGCAGTAATCCGAAGCATCCCGGAAATGGAAACACGAAATCGCATGGCAGTAGAATAAGTAAACAGAATATACATACTCGGTTCTGGTCGATGACGTCGACGATGACGACAAGCTTGCCGTAGTCCTTCCCGTAGTTGACTAACGCCACCCTCCCGATCTCCACGTACCTTTGAACGGCTACACATTACACTCGAAAAAATCAGGTATGCTGAATTCAAAAGGAAATTATACCAAAAAAATCACCGCACGAACTGCAGCCTCAGGCTGATTTTTTCGGCTGAGGAGGCTTTTGGGGAACTCACCATTTTTCGGCGATCGCTCGAGAAGGCGTTGAACGAGGGAGGGGGAAAGACAGACTAGGGTAAGCTCGGAGTTGGTACTTATTTCTGGGCTTGCAGGCGTTCTGGGCTGGGCTTACTCTTGGGCTAAATTAAATTTGATCCAAATGGTTGTGATGGATTATTGTACAGTTTTTAAAGTTTGTTTTAAGAAATTCAACTCTCAAATCTTGTTTGGTTAAATTTTTTTTTTCGAGCTTATAAGTTGTCAAAATAAGTTGTTAATCGTTTATATATTGAGCCCGTTTGGTATCAAAAGTTTTTTGATTAAAAAAGTGCTTTTTTAAGTTGGCTTTTAAAAATGTTTTTTTAAGTAAAAGTTGTGTTAATATTGTGTTTGGATGAATAGATAAAAAGAACTTTTTAAATTAATAAATGTGTTTGGATACATATCATTAAAGTGCTTTTTTAACTCATTAATTTAGGTTATTGAAAAAGCTAGTGGAAAAAGCTCTAAAATAGGACTTTTAAAAAAGCTCTATTTTCAACTTAAATAAGTGCTTTTTTAAGTACTAGAAGCCCACCCAAACAAGTTAAAAATTAAAAAAGCACTTTTTTTTAAAAAAAAGCACTTTTTTAATTGTAGCTTCTTATACCAAACGGGCTCATTGTTTTTAAAAAGTTGGTAGTTTTAATATTTTTGGTCAATGTTTGACTCAAAACCCGACAAGTACAGGGAAGAAAAAGAAAAGATAAATCAATTGACGAAAGTTATTTTACAAATTTCGCCTAAACCAAGGTTTATATGATCAAATTAGTTTCAAGATTGAAGTCTCCAAGGTATATGCACTTCATTTTGGTAGCATTATTTTGTTGATTTGTTCCACTCAAAATTTTATAAGAATGTTCAAGAATGGTTGGAAAAAAACTCATAATTATGAAGTGTTGTCTTAACAAAAAAAAAAAAAAAAACAGTTTTGTGTGTTTCTTAAATAAAACTCATATATTACGAATTCGAAGTTTATCAAATCAGAAAACTTTCTATCAATGTAAACAATCAAATATTCTGAAAGAAATCGTTGTCTATCTTATTATGAAGTGTTGTCTTCATAAGATTCATTACCGAAAATGCTCTATATGTAATTGGTGTTGAAGCCGGAAGTGTCGGCACTAAGATGATCAATCTATCAACCAAAAGGAGTTATCTGATTTTTTAGTTTCATCTAATATTTGACATAAGTGAGAAAAAAATCAACATTCTGAAAATTTGATTGACGGGAGATGCATATTCATAATGTTCCAATTGTCTTCTCACAACATCTAACTAAGTTCAAGTAAAATCTCTTAAAAGAGTAAATATTATCAATGCTGAAAGATTTGAAACCACCATAGGATTCAAAGCTAATTTGAGAGTTAAGAGCTTCATTCTTTCTTCAGTCAATATGTTAATCAATTTCATCAATGAAAAATCTATCACAACATTGAATACGTTATTGTGATAACAATGTTCAATGTGATATCATTCTTCTCTGGACAATATCGTCTTATTCCTTCCAAATATTCTTCGTGAAATTAAACAATCTCGTAGAAATTTTTATGTTGTTAATAATGTTACGAGAAAAAATAGGGTTTTATTAAAGTTCAGAACATGATAATAATCATCTATGAAGGACACTAATTTTTTCTTCCAATTTTACCTTTATATTATACTAATATTACACTTTTGGTTTTTTTTTTAAATTTCAACACACAATTATATATATATATATATATATATATATATATATATATATATATATATATATATATATATATATATATATATATATATATATATATATTCTGTTTATTAAAGTTGAGGACATGATAATAATCACTTAGGAAAGACACTAATTTTTTCTTCCAATTTTACCCTTGTATAATATTAATATTATATTTTTGTTTTTTTTTTAATTTCAACACACACATTTATTTTTATTTTTTATTTAAAAAATTCAAATATCAATGTAGTCTCTTCAAAATTTGTCAAATATCACTTTAGTTCATCGATAATGATAAAAAAAAACTATACACGTACATATCATGTGTTCTAGAGTAACTAGCATAAATAATGAAATGATTCTGCAAGTTTGTTTAAAATCTTACTACGTACACATATTCATCTTATTTCCATACTACTTTTCGTCTTTTCCTTACCTCTCTCTTCACAAAAGGATGAATGTTCAATTTATGAATGAAAATTGTGTGTACATGAGTAGCACTAGGGCATGCCCAACGGACGAGAGAGTCGTGCAATTTTATTTTTTTATTTTAAGTTAGAGTAAGTCACTTGTGATATGATCTCACGATATGTCAACCCTACCGATGTTCACAATAAAAAGTAATAATCTTAGCATAAAAAATAATATTTTTTCATGGAATACTCAAATAAGATATCTGTCTCACAAAATATGACATGTGAGACCGTCTCACATAAGTTTTCGCCTTTAAGTTATGTGTAAGTTTTTTAATTTACTTTTTTTTTTATTCCATGTAATCTTTTAAATTAGTTGTAAGTTTTAAAATTTTATTTGTTTATCCTGTTTATGGGATCAAATCGATACGTGAAATTTTAATTTTTTTATTCAATTGTAGTTTTATTTTATTTATATACAAATTATTGAAAAAATTAACTTTTCAACATCATTTATGAGATATCATCTCATCACTCATAATCATAAAATGAAGTTATCAACACTGACATCAAACACTTATATATATATATATGTATATATATATATATATATATATATATATATATATATAGTACCAAATAACTTATTTTTTGTCTAATGCATTCTTTTAAATTGTATTTAGATTAACGAATCGAAATGCTGCATTCCAAATTCACGATTTCATTTTTTTTAATTTGTTCGGATGAAAAAAATTGAAGTGGATTTTAAATGTATCCAAACGACTATAATTCGAAATACATTCATCATATCATTCTCAAATCAAATCTATTTCCTCTTATCAAATACATCGATTCAAACCATGAAATTTTGTACCAGAAAACTTTATAGAAAACATAAGATATCATATAGTTTGGTAGTATATGTTAAGGTGATTATAATCTTAGCCAAAAAAATTTAAAAACTTTTAGTATAATATCTCATTAAATTTATATTTGAAACTAATGACCCATAAAAATGTGAATTTTTAAAATATTTAGAAAAAATATTTTTTTGCTTGAGAGAATCTAACAATCTCTTATTACCATTCCCAAAGGAGAAGCTTTATCGGTCAGCATGTAATTACTAATATTTTCCAAAACATTGTCGCAGAATCGGCATCGGCGAATTTTTCTTTGTGAACATTTTCCGCGATATTCTTGAAGGCGAGTTAAAAGGTTCGATTTTTAAAATTTAAATGCGTCCGATTTCACTGTCTATATTACCATGATCTGGCGTGCGTGGCACGATTTTGTCATAAATTTTGGGGAGGATATTTTTGTTTCCATTCAAGAAATTGTGTTGGATCTCAATTTATTAAGTTACCAAACGAGGTCATCATTGAATAATATCTATCTGATTGTGGGTTGTGCAGAGTGTTGAATTTCTTGAGTCTATTATAAGTAATTTGTGAAATACATGGGGAACTCTATGTGCATTATGTGCAAGAAAGATGGGTAGGCACTGGTTGATTATTTTTATTTCGTTTTCATGTTTCTTGATTTTAACAATGTGTGCGAGTGATTGCTTGTAATTTTGGATGCTCGTTGTTTGTGGCAGGATGTTTTTTAGCTCAGCTGTTGAGGAGCTGGATGCATACTATCCTATTAGACCTGAATGTCAAGCTGATGCTCCCCGGACCAAATTTAAGGCGCGGGTATGGAAGAATGTTATGCTTGGATTTCCACATTTTTGTTATTTGATTAGTAATTGAGCAACATGTGTCGGACTTCGAATATGATCTCTTTGTGCTGGATGTAGGAAGATGTTTTAGATCTTTAAGTTTTTAGTGTATCTTCTTCTTCTTCTTCTTTTTTCTCATGTAGTTCAATTTATATTAGCTTTGTCATGGTAATTAAGGGATGCACTTTACTTCATGGCTTGTGATTGACGGTATCATAATACATTATCTGTTCGAGAATATGAATGTCTCCTAAAGTTCAAGTTTGATATTTTTGTCGTTGTTATGGTCATATTCACCTATCCAAATCATTTGTAAAATCTTTTAAGAAATGTAATTTGTGGAACCACACCAAACTTTTCAGTAATTCATGGTATCTAAGGGCCATGCAGTTGGTCTTCTGAATCAACAAATTTTCTAACGAGAATCCTTTAATTATTTTTTGTGTTCCTTTTGAGATAATCAATATATGATGATTACATATGACGGAGAGATCATAATCACTGTAGATATATTGTATTTTTTGTTTAACCAAGCATATAAATAGAAAATACCCATTATGCTCATTAATTGGAGGTGCACACACTATCATATGCATTAAAAGCCAAATTACTGAACATTAGAAAATTACTGGTCGATGGGTTCAACCTTATAAAACAATCCACAAAATATGCAATGGTTCATGTATGAATGCTCAGATTCTTTATTTCTTGTTCATCCTTTTCGGGGGCAGATAAGCATACTTGTCTATTTCATTTCATTATTTTATATGATGATATGACCTATTTTTTCCTAATATTATCCATTTACATGAGGACCACTCTTTTTTATACCCATCTCTCATGCCATATTTACAGGTAGGCAAGACTCTCAGTCCAAGAAGATGGAATGCAGCATTTTCTCAAGATGGTCATTTGGATATAGCAGGTGTCCTTAGAAGAATTCAAAGAGGGGTAAGTTGAATTTTGTGTGGCTATACCTTGTTATTGCTCATTGTAACTTTTGGCTGCCTGCTTGGACAACTAACTGGCATTTCTGAATATCTTGTATCGAGTTGACTCAGAATTCACTCCTGCATATTTTCATGGACTAAACCAAAATGCAACAAAGATAAAAAAATTTATTCAATTGTCGGCATGTTGCACAACTAGGAATTGCTTATTTTGTTTTTCCTTTTATGGTTAGGGCATTCATCCATTGATTAAAGGAGAAGTCTGGGAGTTCTTGTTGGGTTGTTTTGATCCTAACAGCACATTGGATGCCAGAAATGTTGTCCGACAAAAGAGAAGGTATGAAAATCAATTTGGTGCATGACTCAGTTCTAGAACAGCTGCACAATTGACTGAGTTGAATTGATCTACATCACATCCAAAATTCCTTTTCTGTCTATCCTACATTATAAAAGTAGAACCAGTTTCTCTGGAGAATTCATAACATCAATTGAATCTGTTTATACTCTCAGGGAACAGTACGCGGCTTGGAAATCTGAATGCCAACATCTGGTACCTGTAATTGGCAGCGGAAATCTTGTCACAACACCTATAATTAATGACGACGGCCACCCAATACAAGATCCTTCAGTTAGCAGTAATGGCCAAGATAATGGTTTCCTGTCAAATGGTGGCTCTTTAGATCAAAGCACGATTCAGTGGAAGCTTGGATTACCTCAAATCGGTCTGTATTTAGACATAACTTAATTGACACCTTTAGTTTGTGCTGAAGCTTATTTTATGTGGTCTCGTGTTGTGTCGACCATTTTTTCCGACATACTCGTGCATATTTAGTTATCTTTTATAAAGAATTGAAGCACTTATATGTTGTAATCTGCACGCTCTGATGGAAATTTAGTTGCAGTATTGTGTCACCTACAGCAATGTGGTGTTATAAATGAGTTTCTGTGATGACTGGCAAAAAGTAAGGTCTATATTGACACGAGGATCTCTAGATGATTGAAACCATATAGTTGGGAGTTTATACATTTACATCAGAATATTGTTGAACAATGGGCACTAAACCATTTAAGCTTTTAGAAGAAGTGACTGAGCTTATAGGGCATCACATGGTAGGCTAAAGTTGAACACCTATGGTTCTTCGTCTGGTTCCCAAACTTCCATACTTTAATTGCATGTATGGAGTGTAATGACAAAAATTATTCAAAGGTAATGAAGAGAGGATATTGAAAGTGAAAGATTGACACAAAAGGCAGCCTATGCACCCATACAGTATATGCACATGTTAGCCACAGATAGTGATGGTCTTGGTGCAGACATGCATCTCTACCCTACTCCCTTATTATCATGTAGAATTCGGAATTCCCACTTTCTTCCCTGCCCATCTGAAGTTTTTGTAAATAATGGTTTTAAAGTATGCCTATTTATTTCTGATTCTCACGTCAGACATAAATTATGCTCTAGGTTTGGATGTTGTGCGGACAGATCGTGCTCTTGTTTTTTATGAGAATGAAGCTAATCGGGCAAAGCTCTGGGATATACTTGCTGTCTATTCTTGGCTGGATAAAGATATTGGATATGTTCAAGGTCATATTTCATGTACCACAACTGTTATTGAAGCATCAACTATCTAGCCATTATTTTATTTATTTTATTCCCTTGATCAGGAATGAATGACATATGCTCTCCAATGGTTATTCTTCTCGAAGATGAAGCAGATGCCTTTTGGTGCTTCGAGCGTGCAATGCGTAGGATGGTAGACTCCCTTAGTCTTAGCAATGTTCTCATTGATATTATATTGAATCTGATATAATTTCAAATGATTTACGATATAGTCTAGTCTCATATTAATTCATGACTATCAATTAATATTAATCAAGGAACTGTGTCTTCATCCTTCTGATTGGATCAAAATTGACTAGTTTTTTGTTACTCTGGTACCTTTAATTTTTTTAATTGACTTCTGCTTTATTGTCCATGTAAAATACATTAAAAGCATTTGAGTAGATATTAGAAGCAATGATATATAGAGCATTAGCACTGTTTTCTTTTTTTGCCCTATGATACGCTGGGATTTGGATCTTGATTCTATACGATATGGATATTCGCAGGTGTATTCTTCCTCATCTAAATATAGCTTGGCTCATTTAGTGACGATATCCAAGAACACGATTAGGACGTAGACTGGCTGGGTTGGTATTCACTGTTTTTAAACCCCCAGTATGAAGTAAGAGCCATCTCTTCCTTTCTCTACATGATACGCTAGTAAGTGGGATAACCATGTGAGAGGAATGACTTCTCAGTTCTCGAGTTACAGATCCCTTACTAATAAATAGCTTTTACGGTTTAGAAAAGTTATTGTCCCACATAGGGCCAGTAAATAAAAAGAGAACATGATGTTCCTTTAGAGCATTCTACCGTGGCTAGGGGCTTTCATTTATTATAGGTAGAGGCTTGTTCATTTGGGCTATGTTTTTTATTCCTTCAAAACTATAGATATTTGTGAGTAGTTTATTTAACTTGTGGTCTTGCTTTGATTTAAGTCCCCTATTATGAGTCTTGGCTGTTTGGTTTCCTATAAAAAAAAAGAGTCTTGGCTATGGAAATCCATAAATCCCCAGCATGTTTTTTCCATGGATCACAGCTCCACACCAAACAATTCCTATTTTTGGAATGCCTTCCTAGAATCAGCTGGACTGTTTTACTGTACTATGGATTGCTGCTAAATTTTACTTCATGCTCTCAGTCATTTATCTATAAACAATCTGTTTTCTTTATTTGTTTTAATAAATCTAGATTTATAATAATATCTCTCTTGCTTTTATAACACAATTTTCCATCCTGTTTTTAAAGAGGGAAAACTTCCGTTGCACTACAAGTTCCATGGGGGTGCAATCTCAACTAAGTACTCTTGGACAAATTATTAAAGCTATTGACCCAAAGCTCCATCAACACCTTGGTAAGTCTGGTTTTCTTGTTAGAAGTTCTTTCTGAAGCTCCACCATTAACTTTTTCATCTCTTCCGAAATGGCACTGGTAAAATATTTTTAATCACCTCATATAAAGTACTTTACAAGCTTCTTTTTTGCCACCCTTAACTAACTTTATTGGATATAGCCTTTAATATTGCCTTCTAGTTTTATTTCGTGTTTCGATTTCGTCCCGTTAACATTTCCAGTCTTATGTTTATCCTTCCATGAATCCCTTTCTTAAGAATTAAGATATATTCTCATGATTATTCCCTCGTTCAGATTGGGGAACAAAGATGCTACAAAAAGATGCATACTTGGAATAGAGATTTTTGCAACAAAACCTCCCGTGAAATATTGAAAATGTATACTTCACCTTCATGACAAAAATTAAATAAGCATTCAGTCCTTGAATTTTTTATTAAAATTGCACAATTTAGCCATACTAGCACGGTTTTTTGAACACGCGTCCATGTTGTAGCTAAAAAACCAATTTTCGAACAATATTATTTCAAATGTACAAAAATAATCTTTTATTGATCTATAATAATTTCCAGTTCCCCATAATATCTCCATCGGAATATAGTTTTTAAATCCACAAACAAGGTTGAGCAAGAAACCGTGGAATCTTCGAGCAAGAAACCGTGGTTTCTTGTAAGTGGAAATTTCTACTCAATGTTGGGCTTCACATTGGTTTCTTAGAAGCAGCACGAGGTGTTTTCGAAAAAGCACGTTAGCAAGGGTAGATCGTGTAATTTTTATAAAAAGTCAAGGGCTTGGACGCCTATTTAATTTTCACGAGGGTGAAATATGCACTTCCGATATTTGAAAGAGGGTTTTGATGCAAAAAACTCCTTTGAAATATGAACTAAGAATCTGGAAGATATAATCTAGAACTAGTTTCTGGCCTCTCTCTCTCTCAAAGCACACATGCAACTTCTCTGATCTTATGCCACATTTTTCTTTGACAGAGGAGCTGGATGGTGGGGAGTACTTATTTGCAATTCGTATGCTCATGGTTCTTTTTCGCAGAGAGTTTTCATTTATTGATGGCCTGTATCTCTGGGAGGTAAACAAAGTACTTCATCAAACCTACAGAAATCACTGACTCTTACTCGTTTTTTCATTGTTTTATTACCCAGAGTTTGGGTACCAAACCAGATTTTTTCTTATTCATCATTCATTTTGTTTCGTAGGGCTCGTTGGCCCTTTTTACCTACTTGTGTGGGATATTATGTCGTATGAATTTCTCAATGTGGCGAAAATTTGTAATTCAGGTCATGTGGGCCATGGAATACAATCCAAGCATCTATTCATCATATGAGTCAAGTGACTTAATTTCGTCTCAAGTTCATCAAACCGAAGAAATTAAAGCAGATAACAAGCTGCTGAAGCAGTGTGGAAAATTCGAGAAGAAGAACGTGAAAACAGGATTGACGGATCAGAGGGGCGCACTCGCTGTTTTCCTAGCTGCTAGTGTACTTGAAACAAAACATAAACAACTTCTTAAAGAGGCTCAAGGCATGGATGATGTCGCTCAGGTACTTCTTCTACTTATACTATTCACTGTTAATTTATTTAACGAGCCTCTTTTAATATCTACCTATATGCATTTTCGTGATATACCATTACAGATTTTAGGTGAAATCACTGGAAATTTGGATGCTAAAAAGTCATTGAACGCGGCACTGAAAATTCACAAGAAGTATTTGAGAAAGGCAAACTATATTTTCTTGTGACATCATCTCCATATTGTCTACCTGCTAATATCCAGCATATATATTTTTAATCTATTTTCCTAGATTTCTTATTTCTCGCTGTTAAATGCAGGCCAAGAAATCTTACTAGTCGCAGCATGGAAGCAAGTCATTGAATTCAACAAACTTGTTGTTTCGGATTTTTATCATTTTATTCAATAATATCCCTATTCTTTCAAGCGCTTCAGGTAATCACTCATTGCGCTGGTTCATTCTTTACTAATAGTTGTACATAAGATTCTGGTTATGAGTTCTACACGGGAAAGAAAAGAAGCTCAAATTGCCTGGTATTTGTATTTGTGTACCGTTAATATTCACTTCCCTCACATCAATGGTGAGGAAATTGTTTTGGGATAGGAATTATTTATATTAGCCAAACCTGGCAATTGGTTCAGGTTTGGCGAATGCTTTGGTTTCTTCTATTGTAAAATTTCTTGATCATGTAGTAAATTACCCGTTACTGCTTTGTGTTTGTTGAATATCATGCCAAACTGGTCATGATCAATTTAGCTGTTGTCGTCGCCTCTTACATTCAAACCACCGTTGTAGTCCATCCAAATCTTATGTAACCTGATCTTCTAAAGCACATGTAATGATATAACTTTATCCTTGGGACAGTTTTTGTGGCATGATGGGCACGTTACGTTCGGACGGTTTCTATGCCAAATAGATACGGCTACACTTGGTGTGGCACAGACCATCTGATATCAAGGGTTCTACATGAGTTAATGTGGGTTTCTTATTAGTTTTGGGGTACAATTTGTACCTCCACCAAAATTATCATTCTCGGTGAAGTATAGGAGTACAGTGTGCCTCAAAACATGAACATGATAAGAACAAGATTCGCATAAATCTTCAAAATATCCAAGTACTAGATTTCCCTTATGCAGGTTCCAAATGTCCCAAATCACTTGGGGTGATGAGGTTCGCATATTTCTACATCTCTCTCCCTGAATAGAATGAAAATCACTCAGATACAGTATAGCATTTTCTTCGTAAAGATCATCAATTAAGTGAACGATTTTTCTTGTAGTCATTCTCTTATCGATATACAGTTATCTCTAAACCGACGTATCAAAGTGTATGTTTGATTAAACCAAAACTCGTATCGTGTCTCGGAACCAACAATGATTTGGTACATTAGGAATTTTGTTGTCATATCATAAGATTAGCTTGTAAAAGGGTTGGCATGGAATTCAGAGTACCAAACATGTAGTACACATATACAGGAATACAACTGTAAGGTCATCTCCAACGTGACACCTTTAATTTTTGGCAGAGTTCCTTCAATAATATCCTCGATCTTACATATATTTGAACCATTTTTGTATGTATTGAACTTGTGTCATGCATTATATACCATTTTCTTGAAATTACAAGGTATAAATATCCCGGATCCATTATCTTTTTGGGCATCCATGTTATTTATTTTATGTCAACAATTTGTCATCATTATTTGTCATGGCATCAGGATTTCAAGGACAGATTGATGTAAAGATGAACATGTCAAGTCCCCTTCAATCCATAAATAGCTGGATTATTAGGCACTAGCAATAACTATTTTCCATGCATGCCATCATAAGGGCTGTTCCAAAAAACAAAGATTCTGTCCAAGATTTGCCAAATTATGGATGGTGTGTTTTGATTTCAAGTTATTTGCTTTACAATAATAATAAGTAGCATGATGCAATAAATGGATGGCTATGAAGAAAATTGAACATTAAGTACCATAAATAGATCTCTAATTACATAATTTCCCTTCTCCCCCAACATTTGTAACGCTTGAATTTAACAAGATTTCCTATTCAAAATTCAATTGGTTGTAGGCAAATTTGTACAGATTTATACCCCAACCCATGTTTTTCCCCCTACCAAAACCAAGAAAACACAAACCCTAGGGATATCAAGGCATAAGAGCTATGTTTCCTTGGATAAAAATTGTCAAAGAGAAGGGCAGTTTGGGGAATATCTGGCTGTCTGCAAACTTTCAGATGCCCCAGCACACCACTGAACTTAGCAGACCTCAATCCCTCGTCAATGCAAAGGTCCGAATTGCCCTCCAACTTCAACTTTTTCCCAAGTTTGGACACAAGGTCAGCAGAAAATGGAACCCTTCCAGTCAAGTTATTGTTCTCCAAATTCAACTCTGTAACAAATTCCAAAGCCCCAAATTCCTCGGGCACTATCCCTTCAAGCATATTGTTATCAAGCCCTAAATAGCACACTTTTTTCAGAGTCACCCCCATTGATTTTGGGATATTACCAAAAAGTCCTACCCCGGATAGCCCAATCCCAAGAATGCCCCCAAGATTTCCCCATTTCTCCGGAATCTGCCCTCCAAGAAAGTTCCCACTCAAATACACTTCCTTCAAGCTGGGCAGCTCGGACAAGAACAGTGGCACTCCGAAGTTGCCAAAACGATTGTAACTCAGATCAAGAAACTCCAAACACGTTAAAGTTCTTGATCATTTCTGGGATTCTTCCTGAAAACTCGTTGTAGCTTAAATCAAGCTTTAACAAATCAGTTAAGTTTCCAATGGATTCTGGCACGCTTCCTTTGAACCCGTTTTCACTCAAATCAAGAAGCTTCAGTTTCTGCAAGTTCTGAAAAATATTTCCAGAAATCTTACCTTCAAACTTGTTCCTCGAAAGCGTGAGTTGTTCCAAATTTATCAACTCGCCAAACCCTAGTGGGATTTCGCCCGAAACACTTGTTCCTGTCAAAACCAACCTCCTCAAACCGCTGAAATTACCGATCCTGCCATCCAGAGACCCGGATAAACCTGGGTTTTCGACAAAAACCAGCTCCTCTAAAGAGGAAGCTTGAGACGAAGATAACAATGGTGAGAAATCCGGAAATGGAATTTCTTTTTCGGTGAAGCATTTATAGAAGAAGAGCTTCTTGAGGTGAAGGATCGGGGTTAAAAGAGAAGGCTGGAAGGTGGAGTAGGAACCGCAAGGAGGGTTGGGAGAATAGTCGGAGACGTATCCAAAGCTCAGCTCCGTCACATGGGCCGTGACGGCGGAGGTGTCGGAGAAGTAGTCGCAGACGATTCCGTGTGGGGCGGAGGCGCACATGTCATCTGGGAAAAGCGTGCGCCAGGGGATACCGGAATTGATGGATTCAAGAACTCGGTACACCGCTTCTTGCTCTGCCGCGCCGAGCGGCGGCTGTGAAGATACTGAAAGGAGCATGAAGGAGACCGATGCGAGCAATAAGAGCAGCGGGGAAGTGAAAGTAATCTGTGCCATTGGAGGAATCAAATAGCTTGGAGTGAGGTTCAAATAATACAGTTAGCAACGTAGAGAGACTTTATATTGAGAGAGAGTGGGGTTGGGGGGGTTGTTTCATATATATATATATATATATATATATACAGTTTTGATATCCTGCACACCTACCGTGCACACTTTTGTGAGCACCAATGATGTGTCACTCACTCATTGGATGTGATGAAATATAGAAAAATTATGCATCCAATGTGTGAGTGACACCTCATTGGTGCTCACAAAAGTGTGCACGGTAGGTGTGCAGGATATCAAAAATATATATACATATATATATATATATATATATATATATATATATATAAAAGACGAGTCAACCATACTCATATTCACCATAAAAGTAATACTCTTAGCATACAAAGCAATATTTTTTCATGGATTACCCAAATAAAGATCCGTTTTACAAAATATGATCCGTAAAACCGTCTCACACAAGTTTTTGCCGATATATATATATATATATATATAGTGAGGAGTATGTTTGTCTTGAAATATGAAAATGAAGATTTTAAAAGGAAATTTCTGTCAAAACCATTGCGAATCACTGAATATACAATTGTGACCTTTTTTGTTTGTTTGCTTATGATATGGGACCATTTGGCTTATTTGTAAAGTAATGTTTGTTGGGACTTGGGAGAGGGTTTGATTGAATGACAAGGGCAAATTTGTCTTTACGGTTTGGAAGATTAACTTCAATTTTCTAATATTGCAATTTCCATATTTCACACGACAATATTGCTACACTTCTTTTCCCATCTTTGTCAAAATAATTTGTTGATAAAAGCAAAGTTGTCTTTACAGTTTTGTATCATTCAAAAAAACAATTTATTTTTTTATAAAAACATATTATAAATATTTCTCAGAACAATTTATTTTTTCGAGTAAACTTGGTGGATAATCCTGTCTTCATTTAATAACAATAAAATCAGCGGATTCACTTTTCCAGTAAAAATAAAGAGGAGGAAGCGGTGGCACGTACCGTAGACCTGTGGCAAGCGCAGCGGCGGAGCTGACAGTGACCAAGCGGCAGCCACCGACATGTCGCGGCGCTCCTGTCCTTTTGTCCCTATTCGCGACTGTGAAAGCGACGGCTAACTGTGTTCTGCCACGTGGCGGATCTTGAGTGGCCAGGATAAGGGGAGTACGGAGGATCATGGAACAGTGCATGCGAATTCCATTTCCAGTCTCACATTCCGCAGATCCTCGCTGTCCCGTGGGGACCTTGTCCTTTTTTGGACCCGTTTTAAATCTCTTGGGTTTTTTTTTTTTTTTTTTTTTTTTTACCTATTTACCTCACTTTCAACCAAAATTTGTGTTGGTATGCCCGGATCAACTGAATTTTAGTTAAAATGGAAATGACCGATACTTTGTTAATAGATTTTGAATTTTCTAAATTTTTAGTTCAATTGTTTTGATTTGGTTTTCGATTATTTTTTCAAAGAATAGGTATCTTGTGAGACGATCTCACGAATCTTTATCTGCTCGATATTCACAATAAAAAATAATATTTTGCATTGATTACCCAAATAAAATATATGTCTCACAAAATACGACTCGTGAGACAAATTTTTGCCTTCTTCAAAATATAAATTAGTCGAAGTTATCGATTTTTTAGATGGACTGGGGTTTCTTTATCAAATTGATTTGGGTTTATATCTTGGATATCTGACCGACTCGACGTTATTCATAAAAAAATATTATTTTTGTGTTTAAAATATTATTATTTTCATTGTAAAAGTATCAATTCTTTTTTTTGTTATGTAATGAAGAGACATTGTGCAACATTTGCTGATTCAGTGATTTGAATGAAAAATATTATTTTTTATATCAAAATTATTGTTTTTTACTACTAAAAAATCATTTTTTGTTACTTATACATGATGAAATATTATGTAATATACGCTGATTCGAACGAAAAATATATTATGTAAAATATGATGATTTTACTGAAAATTATTAAATTTTACGTCAAAATTATTATTTACACCGTAAGCGTAAACGAAATCAACAATATTCAAAGAAAAATAAATCTTTGAGACCATTGCTTAGAATACCTACTCATGAGTTGATGTTTAGCTTTCATTTACGGAGTTTATTTTGAATGTATCTCTTGATTTTAAGTTTTTTTTAAAAAAAAAAATCAGTTAATTATGTGGACAATCGAGTTTTTAAAATATCTTTATTAAAGCCAAAAATAAAATAAATATTAATATCTTTATCGGAGTTTGCTTTTAGGTCAATGTAATTTAAAATCAAGTCAAACTGACGATTAATCCAATGAATCGGAAACAATACAATAAATATTAGTTACATGAATACACGAATTGAAAAACTTTTTTTTTATAGAACATACCTATCAATCTGCATGGATCATACATTTCCTTCCACTTCCAGCTTTTATGTTAATAGGAATGGAACTTATTATTTTTCCGACAAGAACAAAATATTCGTCGTATGTGGGTCTTTACAAATATTTTATTGTTAAGTATAATCATGATTTTTTCAACTCATCTGTCTATAGTTAATAAATAGTAGTTTTATCTATCAATATGTATGGTCAAATTCGATGGCTTCTCGAGAATTTTAATATTTTAATGCAAATGAAGTTTTATCAATGTTTTAAAAAGCTCAAAAAACAACCGATTAAGCGTGAAGTTTGATGAAAAAGTCTGGCTTTTAGCAAAAGTATGAAAAAATATCAACTCATTTGGTTCACCATATTAAATGTGGGAAAAAAGTGAAAAAAATGAACAAGCAATTTTTAAAAATAAAATAATAATTTGAATTTTATAATAAATTTAAATAAAAATATTTAATAAACATAAATTTTTTATATAAAAACTCCAAATGCATTGAAATAAATTTTGTCTAGAATCATTCCTTTTTTTGCGATTAGGGGATGACACTTGATCAAATAACTATCGACAAATTTTTTTTTTTTTTGAAGAAAGAGTAAAGTTTTATTAACAATAAAAGCATCACGAGTTACAATCTCACTAATGTGATTTGGTGGACTCGATCAGTGACACGGGTTAGCATAAGTTCGGGATTCCTTTGCCAAAGCATGGAGCAACCCCGTTGGCTAACCGACTAACAAAAATAACAGAAAAACTTGGTTCTTGTTTCAAGATACTCCGACAATCCTCTATTATAGCTCCAAACTCTATAAATTATTGAAATATATAATTTGGTTACTTATAGGGCGACGCTAGCCCTTTTTTTGTTTTTGTTTTTGTTTTTTTTTACTTGTGGTTAATTGTTTTTTACCCAAAGTCTTAAATTGGACTTTCTTTCTTCGTAAAGAATGAATGGAGAAAAAGCTGCCTTCTGCATGCTAAGGTTTGGTTTTGTTCAAATGAGGAAATGCATGACTTTCCTTATTTGATCTATTTATTCTTTTTGGTTTCTTTTATTGTGTGAAAGGAAACCGCTCATGTTTCCTAAAAAAAAATTAAATTATGGGAGAAAATATGTTTTGTACTAAAAATATTGCTTTTTCCAAGACAGAATCATTTATACCATAATCAAAATCTTTAGTTTTTCGCTTTTCTGAAATATATATAGACTGCAATCTGCATGTTCTTTAAAAATCCTTTTGAAGTATCAAAATTTCTAAAAATCGTTTTAAAGAATGTCTTCAAAAGTAGAGGTATTCTCTACATAATGAGTAATGACACTCGTTCAAGAGACGTATGATGACTAATGAACTTTTTAGGTTTTGGATCTGGTTTTGTACATCTACATGATCCAACGACTCTACGGTGCATAACGCCATGTTGTGTACTTTAGAATATATTTACTCGAACTTTTTGGTGAAGAAGGATGGTATCCCCAATTTTTTTTTTAAATATGGAAACAATGATTATTTCACTTATTTTGATAGGATTAATCAATCAATTTTTACTTCTTGTTAATGAAGAGATACATATATGGAGAGCTTCTTTCGTAATATTAGAATCTGGTCAGGCTTGATCCCAAATTAATATGTAGTCAAATAAAAAATGCAACTAGGATTAAGAAGATTTCACGCGAACGCTAATAATATAGTCCATATATGCAATTTTCACTTCTGCAAACCCAAAAGTGTAATGGAGCGTCATCTTTAATCATCACAAACAAAGTGTTAAAAACATTAACGAGTGTTTGAAGTAAACTTTTCGACGCTCAAGTCACTGACAAAGAGAGCAATTTAATGAGACAAATGAAATCGTGAGATTTGCGGGCTCTTCTCGAAGTCAACGATCTTAATTATTCATGGAGAGCTTAAAAATAAGTGGGCCTTTTTAAGGCTCAATGGTCTTAGTTATGGATTTAATTATTTCGCGACCCATCAGAAAGAAAATCTGATACTTTTAGAAATAAAATAGATGAAACACAAATATTATTTTATATTGGTACCTACCTCAGTGCACGCATCATTCCAATCAAAATATCATTTTTGATTTCCGATATCATGTCAGTATTTTATAATGTCACTATCAGTATTTTCGGTATCGCGTAACCAATTTGACCAAAATATTTAAATAAAACTATTATACGAATCAACTATCGAGTTTTTGGATTTCAAATATTCTAAGGAACATGGGCTGATAGCATTGTCCAAGACGAACACATTTACTTAGGAAACATTCGAGGGTCATTCTGTCCAACTCTGAGCTGAAATAGACGAGTTTTTGAAACTTTAAGGTAAATTAATATGAATTGTTCAAGAGACTCGGTTAAGAGATTAGACAATTGCGTGAAAACATACAAAGATCAAGAATGTACACATAGAGGGATGGCAACAGAGTGTGTTTAGCAGAACTCGAGATCCGTCTCGTCTCATGAACCCAACGAATCCAATCTGAGTTCGACTCGTTGGATCCGCCAAAAATTAAATGAGTTTAACTAATAAATCACTAAATTTACTTTTCAAATTTATATTAATAATATTTTTAAAAATATATATTATCACAGATAAAATCTTTCAATTTATATTTAATTAATAAGAAAAAAATATAATTATATATTTTCGAATTAAACATATAATTATAAAATAAAATTATTTCAATCATAAAATTTAATAAAAAAATTATGGATTAAAATATTCATTATTAAATAAAAAAACATAGATAACTATTAACAATATATATACATGTATATGTATATTTATATATTTTATATATAGGTATATAATGGCGGGACGGATCCAATAAATCCCAGGACCTGTACCAAACCCGCTTAATTGGCTCTTACCCGCACAGAGCGTGATAGGTTTAACACAGAGAAATGTTTAACCCCGGCCCATCCCTACGCATACGTATTCAAACTTGATGGTCTTTTTAATTAAATATTACAAACAATAAATTTCTTTTACAATTTTGGTTATGTAAGTTGTATAGTTTTTCATTTTTTGTCATGTTGTTGGTCGATTTACTGTCTTTGTAACTCATTTAGCATATAATATTTTTTGAGTAGGTCACCTTTGCAATGGTCTCACGGTTCTACATCTTTGAGACGAGTTGACATGGTCCATATTTAGACATAAAAAATAATATTATTCATGAGTTAGTGTTGGATAAGATATTTATCTTACAAGTTGACCCGCGAGAATGTCTTAAATGAATTTTTTATGTTATTTGAGATGATGATGAGCATCACTAATAACAGTTTTAATTGTTAAGAACTTTACAAAATTATTTTTTTATTCTGAATTGTTATATATATAGTAGTCATAACATGTGTGTAGAAACACTTTAAATTTGTGCTTGGATTGATAGATTTGAGATGATGAATTTCATATCCATGGATTTCAAATATTTGAATTGCTTGGATGAACAAAATTGAAGTTTGTATTTGAATTTATGGATTTGAAGTTATAGATTTCAAATCCATAATAACAACTGAATTTTTTTTTTTTTTTTGGACAAATCCATTTGAAAATGTATTTCAAATAACTATTTTTTGAGTTATTTTTTGGATTTCAACCTACCATAACATGAATTAATTTCAAATGCTTCGCTTAAATCCTTCCTCAAAGCAAAATCCTTCAAGGAAGGGCTTATACTCTTACAAGTCCATGATCCATGCTCTCATTATGTTAATCTTAACATAATCTCGATCGGTAATCCAATATCATCAATGTGACAATTTCAAATTGTTCGTTATTATGATGCACACTTTAATTGATATTACCAATGTCCAAATAAGGCAAGTGCACTTCTTTTGACAGTTTTAACCAGTCATGCTCTCAAATTTCTATAAGTTTTTATAAATTTTTTTAAAAGTTTATCGATTGATCACATCAAACTTATTTATTATAAATTCAATCCTTTGAATTCATTATCTCAACGGGAACAAGTAAATAAGTGCTTGTGTGACCCTCAATAATTTAGGGATACATCTAGCCGCATGTTCACAAATCTTTGTGATTCAGAACATTTTCTTTATTCGGGCTTACCCTAATTTGCCCCATTCCATGCATCATTATTTGATAACGAGAATGTCAGAAATAATTTTCTGATTAAACCCATCGAATCAAGGTAAGAGCGTCTAGTAGCATCGCCCCAAGATTCTTTGGGTATCACTGATAGTGCCTGCAAGAACCAATCGGTTATGATTAACGTACAGTACGATCCATTCATCTCATGTATCCCGATCGAATTTGCGATCACTGGTTCATCGATGGTTGTATATTAGATTCGATAGCTATGTGATACACTAAAGAAATATTCATAGTGTCATTACATACACAACTAGAGAAATATTTCCCTAATGTACATATCACACTTTGGCGAGAGATTTCGTACACTATTATTTCGATATATCACATAGGATATCGACATCCATAGGTTATTGATGAATTCTCAACTACAATGCACTGGCTCCTGCACAGGTCACAATGGCACCCAACCTCGCCACCTTGCGACCCTTGCGGAGTCGACAAACGAGTCAAAGCACAAATCTAGTATGTAGAACCTCAGTTTGGTCTCGGGTCCTAATGAATAATCATTTACAATCACAACCACGGACTTTTCCTCTCGATGAATGATAACCACTTGAAAAGCCCGATGGAAAGTTGTTCGGTACAATTATCATATGATTACTCATCTGCATAATTGAACATCTCTATGTCCTTATCATGAAACATGGTACACAAAATCACAAATGCTAGTCTCAATATCAAACGGTCTTTATCCTTATTTTTAAGCTGCTGAATTGACTAAGAACAAATTTAGAATATACATTTTTTACGAATTAATTTCAGATCGTATTACGATTCATTTGTATTAAAGTACAAGCAAAAATTTTATCTATGCTGATTGTATGAGTATATTATAACTGAGTCGATAAATTCTCTAGTCACCAGTTAATTTACATGACATCTACTGTGACGAAAATAACACATTCATCATTCGATAGAAACAAAAAAAATCTCTTAAAACAGCTATAGATCTCGTGTCGGCCATCGGTTGTACGTATATATGCACGTGTAGCAAACAATATGCACCACAATAAATATTTCAACATTTGTAATATGACAATTAAGTTAATTATAAATGTCGAAAAATTTAGTTAAAAAATTGAGTTAAATATAAAAGTGGGGGACGAGATGAACAAAAAATACGATTTCCTCATACTACAAAAATATTCTATTTTTAATTTAATAAAAAGGTATAAAAATATATTTTAATAAATTTGTAATAAAAAAATAATATTTTTGATATAAAAAATAATATTTTCTCATGGATAACCTAAATAAAATATTTGTATCATAAAATTGACATATCATACTATTTCACATGAATTTTCGTATATTTTCTTTATGGAATTATTTTACACTATCATTAAGCCAAGATTGAAAGTGATGGACAATGAAATTACCATACTTCTCTTCCAATTACATTACTTAAAATTACATCTCCTCCTCCCATGTCCCACACATATTTCAATAGGATAACATTAAATCTTGCACCACAAAGGAGCACAATATTTGCACACATAGTTGCAATAACACCAAAATTCAAGAACACCCGGCCATTCACAAAAAAATATATTTAAAAATCAAGAAACATAGGAAGATAATTACCATAAAATCTTAAGATAATTACCATACGATCTTAAATTGTTAATCACATCAAGGATTTGAGAGATCGAGCTTTGATTGGTTTTCGGGCTCTCTTCTTCCTAATCGCTTCGATTTTCTCAGCTTCGTCCTCGTCCCAATCTTCAATTTCCGCATCCTGAATGTCACACGAGGAGGATGCTTCCTTGTCGTAATCAAGATCATTCTCGGGAATGTTAAATTCTTCATTAATACTCTTGATAACTTCCCCTCTTTTCTTTCCCCACCGCGGTCCGAAACCCGAATAATAGTAGAATACATATGGATTTGACAAAGACTGTGCCGCCCGTTTCTTGATTCCTGGGCGGCCCCGAGCCTCCACCGACGATTTTGCCGAGTTCTTGGTGGCAGAATGCGCGGAGTTATTGCTATAGCCTCGTACCATGATTAGATGGTGCTCGCATAGTGAATTGCCTTTGGCAGCCTCTCTTCGGCATTGCCAGCTCTTGCCATCAGTCTTGCAGCACAAAATAACCGGGTCGTCTTTCGGAGAAGTGCCCACTTCCTGCTCCGTCTCATTCGAGGTGGCTCCGCCGGGATGCTCCAATTTCGCTGCTCTTTTTAACTCATTCATCCACTCCCTAATCACCGAAAGAATCGACAGGGGAAAAATAGATGCATTTCAGTTAATGATTCAAGCAGTATTTAGCTAATTGATAGGGGAAAATCACCAAAATCATGTTCCTCGTTAGAACCCTAGAGATTATTCTGCAAAACGATAATACAGGAGCAAACTTGGATTATATACCAATTAAATAAAATTTGTGAACGTCACCTCTTAATCACTGCAATAGAGTCTCTCGAACTCCCATTTCCAGCGAAACTATCGTTCCCATTGACCTGCGCAAAAATTTCCCCTTGTCGATAAAATGGAAGCATCGATGCTATAATAACGAAAGAAAGACAAAACCCAGAAAGGATTTAGAATTCTGAACATCACGTAAAAGGAATTAAATGATGTGATTGACTGTTTTATCAGAACCCTAAAGTTGAGCTGAAGAAAACCCTAAAAGAAAACCAAGGATAATGGTAGAAAATGCTGGAAAATTGACGAAAGTAGCAGAAGGGCGCAACAGATCTGCACCATCTAGGGAAATGGTGCTAGCTCGGAGGGCATGAACTCACCTGGGACGACGGCATAGGCGGAGGAGATGGCGGCGGCGGCGAGAAGTTCATCACGTCCCATGGGGATTGATTGAGCTGACAAATATGCGCTTGAGGAAGAGCTCCGGGATCCAGAGAGGAAGTCGCATAGAGTAGAGTAGAAATTTTGGCACGCTTGCGTATTCTCATGGCGGAATGAAGGGGTTTTCCCCTGAGCCGACAAAAGGTCGAGGGGGTAGAGGGAGGGGTAGACTCTGAGGACGAAGATGTAGATCTAAAGTTTATATATAACAATAATAATAATAATAATAATTGGGTTTATTTTTTTTTTTTAAAAGGAACTATATGTTTATTTTTAATAGCAAATGATCAATAAATTTCCAACGACATAATTTGTATTTGAATTCAGTTTTTATCAAATTCAAAAAAAAATTGGAATATATGATTCACACAAAAAATGGTTCTGTATTCTCTAGGTCCCCAATAGTTTTTGGTTGAAATTCGATATAAACATTGAAAATTTGATATTAATATATGATATTTAAATACAAATGTTTCAGTTTTGACATTAATATATGATTTTTGAGTACTCGAATATGTATTACAAGTATTGATATTAATGATAGGTCTTCTCTCGGACGAAAATCGAAAAAAAAATATTGAAAATATATCACTAATATATGATATTCGAGTATAATATATGATTTTTGAGTTCTCAAACATTTATATCAATTATTGATATTAATAACCGTCTTTTTTCTGATGAAAATGAGTACAAAAAATTTAAAATTTGATTTTAATATATGATATTTGAGTACACAGATAAATATAGCAAGTGTTGGTGTGAAATAATTATTCCAATTTTATATTCAAAATTTTATCTTTTGTATCAAATCCAAAACATTGAGTACTCAAATATTATATATTACTTCCATATTGTCAATGTTTTGTAACAGATTTTATTCGAAAAAATACATGTGGACCCAAAGAGTGCGACATTTTTTTTTTAATAAAAAAGTAATTTTTTTTTCCGATATGACATAATCCGAACAAAAATACAATTATAATGTTAGAGATTTAAAAACAAATTTCCCAATTTAAATTGTGCATATACATATAGGAAGTTGTATATACAGGTGTACCTATCCGGTTGGAGCAAATTTTATATAATAAATAAATGTATAAAACATTGTTTTTATTTATTTATAATTGTATATATTTTATTGCTGTGAATCATGTTCTCTCGTGTCCAAACGCAACAGAGGTTTTAAAATATTTATTTTATTTTGACAATTATAATATTTGGACACTCGTATAGTTTGGATTAAATAAATAAGCATAGGATGAAACTTTTACCTTAGTGAATTTTCACTTGCCTCCAGCTACGCTGGTATAAGCGAACGTAGCTCTTGTTGTAAATCTCACGTACGTTTTTCAAATATATTTTCTTCAATCTTCGAATTAGGCCCACGACCGGATTACTTGTTCTTCTTCTAACTTGCAATAGAAAATTAGAAGAAATTTTACGTTGAGATGATGACCGAAAACAAGAAGATTGGGAGTAGATGAATTTCGAAAATCCCTTGGCTTTGAGGCTAGGGTTTCGAAAATTGAGAGACAAGAATTGTATGTGTAGCCCTAAACCTAATACACGTATATATAAGCTCAGGGCCCATTAATTAAATACTTAATGGGCTTAATCAATTAACTATTATAGTCAAACTAGTTTAATTAATTAATTAAACTTTTAAAGTCTAATTAAGAACCTTACTAATTTGTATGTTGAACTTATACTTCTACAAGCCTATTATACATACACTCATTACATTTAATTTAAATCATTTATAAATTAACATTTGAATTTAATATTTAAATTATAAATTCAACTCCTTGAATTTATCATTTCCAAAATTTAATAGTCATAAATTCAACTCCTTGAATTTATTTCTCAATATTTTCTATAAATTCAATTCCTTGAATTTATTATCTCAATGTTTTATATAAATTCAACTCCTTAAATTTATTATCTCAACGAAGACAAAATAATCAAGTACTTGTGTGACTCTCAATTGTTCATGGATACAACTAGCTTACAACTCTTTGTGATTCAGGATATAATCCTTTATTCGGGCTTACCCTAATTTGCTCAATTCTGTGTATCAACAATTGATCATGAAATTATCAGAAATCATATTTCTGATTAAACCCATCGAATCATAGTAAGAGCGTCTAGTAGTATTGCCCCATGATTCCCTAGGTATCACTGATAGTGCCTGCAAGAACCAGTCAGTTATGATTAACGTACAATACAACCCCTTCATCTCATATATCCCGATCGAATCTGCAAACATTGGTTTATCGAGGGTTGCATAAGCATTAGATAATTGTGTGACACGTCTTTGATAATAAATAGTGGCATCACATGTACAATTGGAGAACTCATTCTCTAATGTACATCTTATACTCTAGCAAGAGATTTCATGCACTATTTTTTCATCAGATCACACAGGATATCAACACTCGTAGGTGGGCGGTGAATTACCGACTACAATGCACTGGCTTCTACATGTGTTGCAAATGTACCCAATCTCGCCACCTGATGATCCTCCTGGAGTCGGTAAACGAATCAAAGCACAACCCTAGCATATAGAGCCTCAGTGTTGTCCCAAGTTACAAGTATTAATGGTAGTCATAGACTTATTATCTCGATGAATGATAACCATTTGGAAAGTTTTAGGGAGGGCAGTTCGTTATAATCATCATATGACTAACCATCTGCGTGTTTGGACATCTATATGCCCTTACTATGAAACGCTGTACACAATATCATATATGCTAGTCTCGAGTTTAAGTGACATTTATCCATATTTTAGGCGGATGAATCGACTAGGAACAAATTTAGATTATACAATGTTTACAAATGAGTTTCAACATCGAATTACGATTCATTTGTATCAAAGTATAATCAACTTCTTTATCTATGTTGATCACATGGGTATACACTATTTACAAATGAGTTTCAACATCGAATTACGATTAATTTGTAAAAAAAATTAAAAAATTCAAGGTCTTTATCTATGTTGATCACACGAGTATACAGATAAAGAAATAACAAACCATGAAATAATGCATTATATTAAAATAAAGATTGCTTATTACAACCAAGTCAATAAATTTCATAACTAACAGTTAACTTACAGGACATTTACTCTAACAATTATACCTCGGCACGTTCACAATGCTGACATCTATCAAGAATTATTGATTTATTTGATATTTGAAGAGCAATCAACACGCGACGTTTAAGTTGTTATACAATTTAAAATATTTGAGTTATACTATTTTTATTATCTATAGTTCTTAATAAAATGGTCTCATCTTACAAAATTCCAATCTTAAAATCACAAGACTAGATTTAAATTTTATGAGAAACATCATTGTACTAATATATTTCATTTTCCTTGTACATTTATTATTTAATCACATGACTTGATTGAAATTTTCATGTCAGGAATTAATAAGATTCTATATTTTATTGTATAGTTTTATAAAATTTCATTTTTTGTCTCTTAATTTAAGATAACGTGTCACAAATTATTTTAATATAGATATGCAATAAAATTTGTCTACCATATAAAAAATTTCTATGACAATATGTAAGTAGTTAAAATAAATTTGCATGGTGCATTATATTTTAGTTTTAATATTTAAAATTTCCTCGTGTCCTTTTTATCTTCAGTTTAATAATTTCTTCAAGGAACATATTGGATAAGATGTCATTTAAATTGTATTTCCAGAACACAAAATCATGATTTTTATAAAGTTAAGTGGCTAACTTCCGCATCATAACAAATATGTGCAGTTGAGGTTCCTATCATAAGATAAAATAATACGCTTGACCGCTAGTCGTAAATGCTCGTCAAAAAGCATTTGTAACTAATTGTGTAGGGATTTTGAGGACTTGCGTAAATAATACAATCTGTTCGACGTATAGCAATGTGGCAACATTTTAGCTTTTAGCCCGCGGCAACGGTTTATTACAAGCTTGACAGGTAACGAACGTCATAGAGCTCACGGTGGGGTTTCTTCATTTTAATGTAAATTTGAATTTTCAGATATTTACGTCACTAAACTACATGAGAGATGCTGACGACATGATATATTTTTTACAAAATATAATTAATACATATTTATTCACATATCTCCCGACCAAAAGTACCTAGAATCCTAATATGACATTAAATTTCGAGTCTGAGACCCTTATAAAACATGATGCTGAAATATATAAAAAAAATATAATCCTTTGTAATATAATATAATTTGAATTTCGCATGAAAGTCTAAACTCTAAGATCTAAGCTCAGTCACTGAGATTGCGTTTGGATGAAAGGATTTAATTTGGAGTAAGAGATTTGATTGAATAAGTGATTCGAATAATGAATTTGAAATGACACCTTTTTTGAGTAGTGAAATTTAAATTTATCATACTCAGTGTTGCATTTACGCAAGTCCACAATGGTGTGAATTTAAAATCTATTCAACACAATAAATTCGTCTAGGGATGACAACTTCTCCCACGGGTTTGGGACCCCGTGGAGAAAACCCGAAACGGAGACGGGGATCCCCGATTTTTTCGGGTTCGTGTTCGGGGCGGGTATAAAATTACTATCCCCATCTCCGAAATCTACGAACCCGCCCCGAAAATAATATCAATAATAAAATAATAATATTATTAATATTAATAATATAATAATAATATTATTTTTAAAAATATTAATAGTCTTATTATTATTAATATTGATATTGATATTAATATTATCTCTAATAATAATAGATAATAATAACTTTTGGTTTGAGAAAATCTCCGAATTCGTCATCATCTTGTCATATTAATATTTTTGAAACGGGGATGAAGACAGGGATGGGGAGTTGATCCCAGAAGTTTCCCCGAACCCGAAAAAACGGGGATTGGGGCGGAGATCGGGGCCGGGATGAAATTCGGGGATGAGGATGGTAATGGCAAACCCGCCCCCGTTCTGGCCCATTGTCATCCCTAAGTTCGTCCAAACAACCAAATAAATTTAAAATCCATTAATTTAAAATTTACAGCTTCAAATCCTATGTTCAAGCACAACCCTTACATCCGTGGATTTCATCAAATCCATTTATTATATATAAAGTCAACTGAATTAGTAAACTTTTTATTCAGTGTAAATAATACGCAATTTACAAGGAAAATCGTTGTTCATTTTCTACTGATTTTAGCTCTCATATGAAAACCTAAAAAATACATAGCTCCCTACATAAAATAAATGATTAAGTTATCTTATGAGACAGTCTCATTGATAACTAAATAAAATATGTCTTTTGTAGGACATTTTCACATATATTTATTCGTGAGAGAGACGAGACGTGTCAACACTGTCTATAATTACAAAAAAGTAATAATACTTTGACATAAAAATTAATATTTTTTTTATGGATGATCTAAATTAAATATTCTTCTAAAAAATTTGACTAGTCTAAAATATGTTTTTTTCAGTTATATAATAAAAATAAAGTTATAATTTATTATCAAATCAATTTAAAATGAGTAGGTCTCTTGTAAGACGGTCTCACGAATTTTTGTTTGTGAGATGAGTCAACCATACCGATATTCATAATAAAAAGTAATATTCATAGCATAAAAAATAATATTTTTTAATGGATGACTTAAATAAGAGATCCGTCTCACAAAATACGACGTATGAGATCGTCTCACACAAATTTTTATCATTTAAAATTATTCAAATCAATCTAAATTTTTTAGTATAAGAATGATAAATTTAATTATAGAATAATATTATTTATTATTGTTAAAGAGGAGAGTTTTTTTAAACATAAAATAATCATACAATGAAAAGAGTTGAAGAAGATAGAGACTGTCAGTAACGGTCACTTCTTCCCAATTTTCAAACAATATAATACACACACAAAACCCTAATCACACAGGCACAGTCCCACCAAAACTCGACCGTTTCGCCTTTCTTTATGCTCTGCAACACGGAATGTGAAGATCCTCTTGCTCTTGGATCTTATGCTGCTCTCTTGTTATCTGGACCAATAATTATCCAAAATCAAGAGAACACGGGGGTGTAAATGGGTTGTTTTCTAGGGTGTTTTGGAGATTCGAAAGATAGGTCGAGTCGGAGACAGAGGATTCATCGGGCGGATTATCAAGTGCAAGTAAATACCCATTTGTTAGTTTGATTTGGTTCCGGATGGAATTTTTATAAAAATGATGAAATTGTTTTGTTTGTTAGTTTGTGCAATCAATTTCGGATCCTCGATTTTATTTTCTAAGTCCTAGTTCGTCTTCTTGTTTTTTTTTTCCTGCTTGAGTGAGTTGAAAGTTTGTCCAAATAGGAAGAGATTCAAGAATGATTCTTTGATTTGATTCCCTGTGTTTCTTCTAATGATGTCATTTCATAAATTCTATTTATATAACAATTTCTATTATTTGGAGCTGATGTGATCCAGCAGTTTAGTCATTCCTACTTGATAGATATATATCTATCGCAATTTGATTTCGATATTTACGTTTTTGTTTCTTATGGTAAACTGAATTAAATGATGATTCGTGCTGCAGCAAAAAAAAGTTGGAAGTTTTCAGCACCAAAGCGTGTTGCTTGCAGGTCAGAGCATCACAGAGACGCCACCTCCCAACTTGGTTTCCGAGTTACAGTGAGCACTTGATTCTTTTCCGAAACTTGTTGTTACTTGTTCTAGCTCTTGTTCCATGAGATTGATTGTACAATTTATCTTGATTTTGTTTGTAGAAATAGACCAGAGGGAGAGGAGCAGCAGTTGAGTCCGAGCCCAAGAAAAAGAGTTACCTTTAATTCAAACATCACTACGTATGAGCGCTATTCACTTTGTGAAAGCACTGATTCCCTACCAGAGGGTAACCCAAATGTTCAGAAAGAAAAGGAGAGAAATCCTAGAAGTTCCAGTCAACCACTATTTGAAGATGAGAATCCAGTCAAATCCTGCGTCGTATCATATCCTTCGAATCACAGATACTATGGTGCCAGAGACAGTGATGATGAAGCGGAAGATTACAGTGATAGTGATTTGGATGATTCAGAAGACGACTATGAAGATGATATAGATTGTACATCAGATGGCCGAGAAATGATGTGGCCTGGATCAACTTTAATCCAATCTTTGGAATCTAGAACAGAGAATCAATCAGCTGGTGTTATCAAGAAGACTCGGTTACTTGAAGAAGATGGAACTCTTGGATCAAAATCTCAAGCAAGAAATAGAAGTGATTATATTAATTCTGTGTTGAACCCTGTGGAGAATGTAACACAATGGAAAGCTGCCAAATCTAAAGGAGCACGTTTGTTGAAGTCACAGAAAGAGAACAATCAAACATTATTTGCCCTCAGTGTAAGATGTGATCAATTCAAGAATTCGAATCAAGAAATCGCCGTGGATGCAAGTCTTTCGAATTGGTTGGTTTCCTCAGAATCCACACTCCCCAAAAAGAAGATTAGTTCCAGTGACATCGAGTACATTAACATGTCCAAAGGATAAAGTGGCTACCAACTCGTTTTGAGACAAGACCGTAGATATCTCAAAATCAAGACTCTGCCGAAGATTAACAAGCCATTGAGAGATCCTTGTGAAGCTTGTGAGATTGTTATGAACGAATTCCGTGTGTGTGTGTGTGGTGTGAATTCTTGATTGATTCATTTGGATTCTTTTATTTGTTTGTTGTATTATTATCTTGTATTTTATATGTATGCGTGTTGTTTGAATGGATTGATTACCCCGCTAATCAATAACTATCTTCCAATTTTTTTCAAAAGAAATTCATGAAATTACATTTTACAAACATGACATTTTGTATATTTAGAGCTTAAAATGTGTAATACGTCAGACTTGAGGGTATATGATTTCTGTTTTAACAACATTGGGGTTAAACTCCAATAATATTTCGTAGGGATTTTAAGCAACTTTGACTTTTCACAGAAGAGTTGAGTTTGACAATGTGAAACAAGAATATTTTGAACCATACAAGAATCTGAACAAATAATTATTCTCCACCTTGTCTTTCGCGATTATTTAAGCACCATGTTTGAGCACACGAGTTCCACCGAGTCAAGTTAATTACGAATAACTTATCAGCAAAATTTGATTTGATCGAACTCAAATCATTACTCGAGTTGAGTTCGAATTTTAGTTGTTTTTAATCAAATAGCTCACGAGTTACTCGAGTAACTATAATTTGTTTTATGTTTAAATAATATAAAAATTTAAGGTATATTTTTATCTAAAATTTAACCCCTGAAATTTTTTTCTCAATATGTGCATAAAGTTTTTCTTGTACAAGCTCTTGTATTTCAACAAGTGAAGCTAAAATTTGAAATTGATTACTCGATCGAATTGAATTCAAACATGCATTACTTAAATATACACCACCAGTGAGTATGCTTTGGGAGATGCAAAAATTGGGTTTTCGTTTGAAGAAAATAGTATGTCAGAAGAAAAGAAAACCCAACTCTATTATATTTTTTAGAGTGTAACAGTATATTTCGTAATTTTTTGTAATTTTTTTTATAACTTTGTCGGCCCGAATCTATATATTCTCATCAACTCTCTCAAACCCGTAGATCCACCACTATGAAAGGGGATGATGCACAAATCAGTTTTGCTTCTACAAAGGCGCAAACATAAATAAATGACATTTTACCGCAAGTAATCAAGGTTAGGTGATCAAAAGCAATCCATGATAAACTCAAGTCTAATATGGAAAATCAAATTGATTCAGGACATAACTGCAACTTCCATACCTCAAAACTGAATTGCTCTGAATGAGTAAGAAAACAAGAACAGAATTTCAATACTACTAAACAATAGCATTGGCAGCGCTAGCAATCCTAGGCCAGAGATCAGCACACTCCTTTCCAATCGGGCCCGTGATGGCCGACCCTAAAAACCAAACAAATGCAACGAATTAAAACAGTACCGTCTGTAAAATTTGAAGAAATGCCAACGAAAATAGAGCAAGTGAGCTACTTGACAATACTGGCACTGCTCATACCCCAAAACTTAGTTCGAAAACAGCATGAAATGAGCTATTGTCCATTGCCCGCGACAACAGGCATCTAAAAACTCTTCTCGAAGTAAAAAGCGTAAATTTTTAAATAAATATGGTTTATAAAATGACACATTACCTTTCATTTCACCCTTGGGATTCACAATGACCCCAGCATTATCTGTGGATGCAAAAGGCAAAGATTAACAAATTGTCATCATAAACATGATTGAACTCAAAAAAATTACCATTTTGCAAGTTTTCTTAACATCCATGCTGTCACATTGAAAGTGGAACCATTTCACAGATTTATGAACATGGGTTGCCATCAAGTAAACAGGATTGAACTTAAACAAACATCATTTTGCAAGTTTTCTAAACATTCATGCTATCACATTGAAAGTGGAAACATTTCGCAAATTTATTAACATGTAGTGGTCGGCCATCCTAGGAAAAAAGCACTATACGTCCAAGAGCCAACATTATGGTTTTTCATCAGTGAACTGTTGCATAAATTTTTGGGATTAATCATTTCTGAATGGGAATGTAAAAGGGTATATCAAGACCACACCCCGATACCAACAATTAAGGAAAAATAAAAGATTTCCTTGCCGCTACTAAGCAGGCCTGGTTAACTAAAGCAGTAAACAACATAACGACAAATTTGAAACCAGTGGTAGAAAGTTTAGCGTGCTATCAACACGAGCACATAAGTATTCCAGGAGCCAATATACAATAGAGTGGACAAATCAAATATTCAATGGAATTCGGGAGGCAAAAATTGAAACTTTAGAAAAATTTCACATAAAGTCTTAATTTTATTCTTTTGCAGATGCCTCTAATATAGGCGCAGGTATAATATATGTATATGTGATCATATGCACGTGTATATATGTAATATTAAATTCAAGCAACCAATGAGATCATAAATACGAGTGAAATCAGGAATCACGCAACAAGCAACCGTACAATCAAACCAGGAGCAGCAGGAAGAAAAAAAAAGAAGCTAACAAAACCTAAGTTTGCGTCCGCTAGGACGAAATACCTTCGAAGTACATGAAAACACCGTCCTTTCGGCGCCAAGGCTTGCGTTGGCGAACGATAACGGCTGGCATAACCTTCTTCCTGAGATCCGGTTTACCCTTCTTCACAGTAGCCATAACCATGTCGCCGACGCAAGCTGAGGGAAGCCTGTTGAGCCTTCCCTTGATTCCCTTGACCGATATAATGTAGAGATTCTTCGCCCCGGTGTTGTCGGCACAGTTCACCGTCGCCGCCACCGGTAGACCCAGTGACATCCTGAACTTGTTCCCCGCCGATCCTCCGCGTCCTGCTCAAAAACAGAATGATTTCAGAAACGAAAATGGCAGCAAACGATTGTGTTAGAAATGGAAACATAGAAGAAGAGTTTTCCATTCAAGATCATACCTCGCTTCGACATTTTTACAGTCCTCGAAATCCAACTGAAATCCGGAGTATGGAAGGATCTAGGGTTTTATAGGATTTGGGCTGGGCCTTTTCTTTTTCTTTAAATGGGCTGGGCTTCATATATTGTTCGGATTTAAATTTCATTGACATCATCTTTTCTCGACGAAATAATATAAAACTAAAATTCGTTAAAGCTCCACTACGACAATTTATAGGATAAAAACAATCATATGGCAACTTAAATGAAATTCGACCAATTTCCTTCAATTTTAATTTCATGGATTTTTTAATATGTTATATTAATTAATTAATTAAAACTAAATTAATTTAGCAAAAACTTGTGTGAGACGGTATCATGGGTCGTGTTTATAAGACATATATCTTATTGGGGCCATCAATGAAAAAATATTATTTTTTATTCTAATAGTATTGTAAATATGAGTAGGGTTGACATGTCTCATATATTAGGATACGTGAGACGATCACAAATGAGATCTATTCATTTAGTTTTAGTGAAAATCTACATAATATTTCTTATTTGTAAAAGAAATATTTCTTATTAGAACTAAATTCAATCAAATATATTCTCCACAAATCATTGTAATGTGGAAATCGTTAAATATGAAATTTAACAGTTAAATTAAATATCCACACACATCTTCGCGCACACACACGAATTCACTCAATCGAAGATCCATCGATCGATCCATCGATTCTCCCTACAAATTTCTACTCCGCACGCGAGCCTACCCCTTTATTTTCTCGTTTCGGGAACTACAAAAATTATATTTGCGCACATAAATAATAAAGAAAGACGCTGTTTCAGGGACCAGTAATTTTATATTTTCCGTTTTTGTGGTAATTCTTTACTATATATAATCGCAAGGAAAAACCTTTGTGAGGAATTTTGTGCTGGGATTAAAACAACTATTTATTTGTTTGAACCCCAGAGATCTTTCCGATCTAGGGTTTGTGGGATCGCTGTTGTTTGTGGAGGTTTTTGCAGGGGGAGGATGACTACTCATGGCGCTGCACCAGTGACCGTTACTCAGGTAATCTTATGGTTTGCTTACGTATTCCGTGATGTTTTGTTGTATGTTTCTTTTTAAAAATGTCATCTCGCGAGTCCTTATGGGTGGATTTTTTTTATGAAATATTAGATTGGATCGTACTTCGTCCAGCAGTATTATCAGGTGTTTCAGCAGCAGCGGGATTATGTGCATCAGTTTTACACTGATGAAAGCTCTATGATTAGAATTGATGGGGATACCGTCAATCCTGCAAACGATATGATGGTGTGGGCTTTAAACCCAATTTTCCTCTTTTCTTTGTTTCTTTTTAACATGATTATTGCTTTTGAGTGTCGATGTCCTTCTTCAGATTGAATTATCTTGAAATTTTGATTTATGGTGATGACTGGATGGTTTTTAGTTTTTACATCAGTGATCTAAGGAGGATTTATTTTAGCCGGTTTCTAGTCTTTGGAGGCATGGAAATTGTGGTATAAAGAAATATCTTTTTGCAATTTCCTCCTAGGTGACGGGTTCCTTTGTGATGTTTACCATATTTTCAAGATAAACTTTTTAGGTCATGGGTTATGTTTCACTGTTTCATTCAGAAAGCTACCAAAAGTCCATTTCTTCAATGCATATCTTTTTATTATTTAACTCCTACATAGTATGAGCTGCTGATGGAGTATTGCATAGTTTGATGTTAAAACATGTTAGAGCAATTCTGTTTTATTGAATTATAGACGTATTCTTTCTTTATTGAAAATATAGCTAACAATTTCTACGCCAAATGGTTGAATTTTTAACGCTAGGGTTACATGGCATATTTTGCTGACACTAATGCTTAGTCATAACCATATATGAAATATGGAATTATGAAACTACTGAACTTTGGCGTTGGTATGCATAGAAAATGTCTTTTTCTTTTTTGATGTGTTAATGGTGTTAAAAGTCACATCATCCAGAAGACAAGGATGAGTAACCGGACAGTGTTAAATTCTTCCTGCTTTGCCTCGTGGGATGATCTTCTGGAAACTTTCTTCAAATGCCATTCCTAGAGATCTGGATTATACATATGTAACTTGAATTATATGAAAGAGATCATGTTTCTTGAATTTGTCTGTTGTATGAATCTTTGAACTGACATGATTTGTGATCCGACAGCAGCAGTCTGCATTTCTTAATTTTCAGTATTGACAACTATCCAATGAATCCTGCTTCTAACAAGATTTTGTGTCACTAACTTACAGTTACATTTATGCTTTCTGCTGTTGCACGTACCTTTCACCGTTGATATCTACTTACTGTATCTGTACTTTGTGCAATTTATACAAAATTCATTTGCTGCATTTGGTGGTTAACTTAGGATATCATGTACATTATTTCCACTTCTATATGTGTATGTCATGCTTATTTCCTTTTTTCTGCAGCAAATTCATCAGCTAATAATGTCGCTAGATTTCACTGGAATTGAAATCAAGACAATAAATTCCCTTCAATCTTGGAATGAAGGTGTTCTCGTGGTTGTTACTGGTTCTTTGAAATCTAGAGATACTACCAGGTGGAAGAAATTTGTGCAGACTTTCTTTCTTGCCCCACAAGAGAAAGGTTATTTTGTTCTGAATGATATGTTTCACTTTGGTGATGAGGAAGTTGGTCCCCAGCCTTCAGCTCCAGCAGTGCAGGAACAGGCTTCCGATTATAAACCAACTGTTCCTACCAATCTTCCTGATCCACCTGGTAAGTTGGCTGATCTGTTGAGCTTTTTTTGAGATTTCAGCACTTGATACTTTCTTGTATACAGAAATTTCTTTCTTACGAATTCCTTTGTCAACCACTTTTGAAGGCAAAAAAAAAAAAAATTATCCTTTTTGGCACAGGTAGTTGAGGCAGGCATTATCCGCTCCAAATGGTCGTCTTACACATGTTTTGTATGGATGCTGTTTAGCTTTAGACTTTTTAAAAAAATATCTATATCATCATCAATAATCACATTTTATGCATTCACTTACTTTTTCCATATCAGTAATTGCATGTTTACGAATTCACTTTTGTTTTTCCTTCAATTGTGACTTTCCCTGTTTGTAAGTATGCTGTGGTTTTAGATTTCATTTGCAAATTATTTTGGCTAAAGTAAATGAAGTTCTGTCTTTGTATTTTCGTATTCACATGCAAACACATTTTTTTCTTTCCACTCTCGAACAAATATTTAAATGTTGAGGTATATGTTGTTGATGATGAAACATTTTTGTATGGAGGAAAAAGGTGTCTTGTGATTGTGTAATCATCAGGCTAAGCATTTGTTTTGAACAGTATCAGACTATGCCTTGGAGGAGGAGGCTCATGACTATGTTAACTCAGTTCATATTGAAGGAGATGAGCCTGACCATGAGTACGGTTATCAAGAATTTTATCATCAGGAACCTGAGCCAGAACACGAGCCTGAAACTAATGAACTAGAAGTGGAAAATCCAGAGGAAGAAAATAGTGACTCGCATCAAAGTACTGTGACTGCTGTGCCAGAGGCTCAGCTTTCTGCAGAGGAGGAACCTGAACCAGTATTAGAGCCTGAGAAGCTGACTTATGCTTCTATTGTGAGTGACATTTTTTGTAAGATCGGATGGTATCATTTTAGTCATCATATATACAAGTTGTGTTTGATATCGTTGTAACAGTATATAAATAACACCCCGCCTTTGTTTGATTTAGACTCCAAAATGGAAGCATGGCATATGACTCGAGCATGTAGATCTTATAGTCACATTAACTTTAGTGAGAAAGAAGGTCATTGGTAATCTATCCAGTATTAGCAACTTTAGCTGATTGCTCATTTGTGTAGCTGCTATAAGTTACATATTGGATATTGATATTGCAAGTATTTTAAAATTTCAATTGAGGTTATACCCAGATTCCTATGTGCTTTGAAAGTGGTTTCCACTCATTTCCTATTTTTTTCTGTTTTCTGACATTTGAGCGGCATATTTTAACAATAGCACTTCCTTTGTGGTAGTTCTTTCAAATATATGTTCCTGGGGTAGTTACATATTCTGACTGATTATTTTTCCTCCGCTTCGTGCGGTTTATATTTATATTCTTTCAATGTGCGAAGTTGCGGGCGAAAGGAAAATCTTCATCATCAGTTAGCTATCCACCAGCATTCTCTCAGAGCACACCATATGTTTCAGACTGGAATCATGTGTTGCCGCCTTTACCCCAGCATTCAATTCCCGGTGTGCTGAATACTGTTCCAGATGTCACGGAAGAAACTTTTTCACAAGATGAAGGTAGGTTGTAAGTTTTATCTTTGTTTTATGGAAATGCCTATTTATTTCAGTTCTACTGTTTGACTAGGTTGTAAGTTTTATCTTTGTTTTATGGAAATGCCTATTTATTTCAGTTCTACTGTTTGACTGTGTTGTGTTTACCGACTGAAGCTCATTTACTCTAAATGACATCCCTTCACTTTTACTGCCATTAATAATGTGCTGGGGAGTTTTATTGTTGAAATAAGAAAAGTGAATTGGCCCGGGCCTAAGCTCGTATTTGATGGATATTTGAATATTGGTTCATTTTTTTGCTTGGGCATTATGTCACGAAGAAACTAGGCATTTGTGGAGAATTTGTAAGATGTACCTAACGTATTGTGTTGACTTGTTGCACTAAGTTCTTATGGATGGAATTGTACTTTTTCTTTCTTATTATTCAACTTCATTAACTTTATTTTTGCAAATACTTTCTCAGGAGAATCAAAATCTGTTTATGTGAGGAACTTGCCATCTACAGTAACGACACTAGATATTCTACAAGAGTTTAAAATTTTCGGTAAAATCAAGCAGGATGGAGTTTTTTTGAGGAACCGCAAGGTTCTTTTTCTTTCTGATATTCCTTGATTTCATATGGTATCATGTGGTAATGTAATTTCATTATCTAAATGTGGCCGTGGTTACCAGGATACTGGTGTTTGCTATGCCTTTGTCGAGTTTGAAGATGTGCAAAGCGTTCAGAACGCAATCAAGGTTGACAAATATCTCTCATTTACTGATTAAATTTTTTAAATTATTGGCTTCTCAAAGTCCTTGTGGATGCCTACATCTCCTTGAGAACTGATTCACTCAGTATGCATCTTTAAGAGATATTCATAGTATTGCTCCTTCACTCTAACATATCTCTATGTTTCATTATGTTTTCAATCAGTGAGTTTGTCCTCTATCCACGCCTCACATAAATATCTATCCTCTCAGAATTTATTCTCCAGTGTGTTATTGCTTTGTGTTTGTGTCATCCTTTTGACAAATCTGCTGTGATGCAGGTTAACGTCGTAAAATCTGTCTTTAGAGTAATATTGGTATGGGAATACCTTTATGTCTTGATCTTTTCTCAGATGCTTCCAACATATCCGTACCGATCTGTTCCATTTAGGATTAGTTTTGGGTGTCTGATGTGATATGGTTGTGAAGTTCTACTTAATTCTCAATCTATATTTTTTGACATCAACTATGTGCTAGGTATCTGATTAGAATTTTCCTGTTTCCTAGGCTTCTCCGATTCAATTGGCCGGAAGGCAAGTGTATATTGAGGAGAGGAGACCGAATAGTGGCCCAACTCGTGGTGGACGTATGTATCTCAAACTCCACCAAATGAAGAATTAGATTTTCCTTTTACTCGAATATAAAAGAAATCCCCTGTGATCGTATTAATTCTTCCTTGTATATAATCAATTTTTTGATAATATGAATCAGAAAGTTTTATCATTGTTTAATTAATGCTGTCTGGAGCACAGTCCATTATCTATATATACACCTGGCTATTGTTATTTGATAATATGTTGCTGCTTTTGATTTTTCTTGATTGATTAGGCGGAAGGGGCCGAGGCAGAGGGGCGCTTGGTGGAAGGACTTTTGGAAGGGGAGGCGACCAAAATGGCAGTGACAACAGCAGCCGCTTAAGAGCCAATGGTTTCCGTGGCATATGATGAAATAACACCCGCCCGGATTAGAACCTGTGGCATTTGATGAAATAACTTGTCCTCAAACGTTTCGAGCGAGCAAGTTTTTGTAACAGAAGCAAATGCTTCCCATTTCGTTTCCTATTTTTGTTTGGAGGGACATTTTCTTTGGGTGTCTTTTTTGTTTTGAAACTAATCCTTCTTTCCTTTTGGTTGCGTTTTTTATCTTCCGTTTCAAGAGGAGCCTATCTGTACTTTGGAACAACCTAACATGGACTGTCATTTTGTGATTCTCGATGTGCCTTCTACTTTTCTCCTCTTTTAAAAGCATTTATTTAGACAAGTTATAATAAGATGAAAATCTTACTCATTTTGTTGTGAGAGGTCATGTTTCTCGGGTTTGGGTATTTTCGGGTTGCATACGGAAAACCGGGCAGTGTTTTTACTACCCGAATTTCGGGTAATAGAAAATTTATGGGTAGTGTTAGGGTACCCAAAATTTATTGAAAGCATAAAAACAGAAAAAAATAATTAGATTCTTGTGTTGCTATGGGTTAATTCGATGCTGGCGTTAGGGCTGTGTCCTAACCCAGTGGGATGCTGACACGTGGCACTTTATTTAAAAAAAAAATTGCAAATCGACTTTGAAATGCAGCCTTTTGTGTTACTATGGTTAATAGTTTAACCCTTTCTTTCTTTTAAAAAAAAAAAGAAAATAGCTCAACAGAGCATTTCCCCAATTCATTTCCCCAATAATTCATTTCCCCAATAATCTTCACCTTCGAAAAGCTGCCTCTCACCACCATGACTGTCGTCACCACTCCGCCACCGTCGAAAAGGCGTCACCTCCGAAAACCTGCCTGCGTTCATTGGTTGGTTTGGAGGTTTGATAAAAAAATTGACCATCTGCTGGGTTGTGGAGAAATATTAGGAATTGAACAAGAGTTTTATTTGTGACTCATTTGCAAGTTTTGTGGTTTCCTTGATTTGGCTTTCTGAATTTGGGCTTGTGCATTCCATATCGGTTGTTGCTAATACTATTCCATGTACTTTTGTCTTGGCTCTTGAGGTTTCTTATATTTATTCTTACGCTTTAGTTATTTCATTATTGGGTTAAATTTGGAACTCTTTCTGCAGTCTGCAATTTCTTTTCCATATCGGTTGTTGCTGACTTGATAGTGCTAAAATGGTGAGCCGTTTAATTTGAAGTTGCTATTTTTTGTATTATTTATTGCATTTAGTAAACTGATTAGTTTTTTTTGGAAATTTTGTGTAAATATAGGGCAAAACATATGTTGTGTTTGTTGGACGCAATCCCGGCGTATATACGTGTTGGGAAGAAACGCATATGCAAGTTAACAAATTTAGTGGAGCTGTACACAAGTCTTATAAAACTAATGAAGAAGCAGTAGAAGCATTTACGGCGTACAAGGAAAAACAATCTTGTTCGAGATCGAGTTCAAGGTCCGCTTCAGCGCCCGCTTCAGCTTCCGCTTCAAGTTCTACTACAGCTTCAAGTTTCACCACATCTGCCGACCAATATGAGAAACTAGCTAACCTAATAGATGTCCAGGTTGAGTTAGCACGTGACCAACGGGAGCAATGCTTAAAGGCTGCACAAATATTTGAAGAGATAGAACGACAATTGAAATCTCTTCGTGTTAAAGAAGATCAAAAGTAGTATTTGTATTATTACAATGAATCTTTTTCATTATTTTGTTTAGTCATGTAAGATTAGTGGATTAATGACTTTTGTTTTGTCATGTAATATAAAAATCGAGAGTTAAAATCATACTTGGCAGCAATTTGGAATACGTCTATTTGACAAACGAGTTGTATGCAATTTGATTGTTTTTACACTACTTTACAGCATAGCTGGTGTATGTATCATCTGTAATATTAGTTCAACATTTTATAAAGGTTTCATACGAATTGATTTTTATTTGTCTCGTTTATTGTTTTAGCTGGGAATTGGAATTGTAAATGACTTCAAGAGCATTGAAGGAGATAGAAAAATGGGATTACAGGTGATTTAGCTTTCAATCACTGTGTTTTGATAGAGAATCGCCATAAGTGCAAATTTTTTTCAAAGATTTTTTATTTTAGAAAACTGATATTTGGATACAGAAGAAGCTCTTCAAAAAATGCTCAACAAATATCCTTTTCACTACTGTATTCAACCATAAAAACTGCAAAATGGATCTGGAGCTCACAGTGCAAGCAACAAACCAAGAAACATTGATGAAAATTGGGACTATCACAAAAAATGGAAGCGAAACATACACTATCTGTTTTGTGTAGCGTTTAAGCAACAAAAACACCAACAACACAAAGGGCAAGCTCAAAATTAGGGTGATTACAAGAGTCCATTTCAACCTATTCAAAACGCTCGATCCGAAGGAGTTCAAAGATGTGGGATTGCTACAAACAGATAAATAATCCATCAGCTTTTTTGTCTTCGGGTTTATCTATCTCTGCATGATATAAGATAGGCATAATAAACAAAACAAATAAAGAATTAGCGCACAACCAGAAGACTAATAACAAAGAAAAACCAAGTATAATGCCATGCAACAGATGCGGAAACTTACAGAGAAATCCATGCCACTCAAATTGATTGACTTCAAATTGAGATGTCCATGATGGTGGGACATTAGGATTTTGTAGTTGCTGGGCATGATCTACTTCTTGGCTATTCATGCATTGGGAAGTCTGTGCGCTTTGTCCTTTTCGTTTGCCACATCTTGCATCTCCTCCATCACACAATGAGAAAAATTTATTAAAGATTGAAATAACTATTGACAATTAACAAAAAAAATTACGACTTACTTGAACTGTCAACTTTTCCTTTTCCTTTTCTTTTCTTACTTTTATCATCCCAATGACGTTGTATGTTTTTATTTGTAATTCCTCTTGACTTGACTTGAGGAGGATTACGTACATCCATTTCATCTACCATGTTTTCTTCTTGAATCCCGTTGTCATCCAACTTAAGTTTTTCGAAGAACTCATCTATTTGTTCTCTCGCACCTTCAACAATTTCTGTCAATTTCTTTCTTGCATCTCCATTAGATTTACATCGCATGGTAAGATTATAAGTCGATCTCATAAGTTGGTTTACAAAAACCATCTCAGATTCATGGCCACTTCCACTTTCTTCCTGACAAAAATCATCTACCAAAACTCTATTTTTTGCAATTTTCATCCAGCGCTTCTTCAAGTAGGGTTTGGGAATATAATTCACATTCATAAAATTGAAGACCATCAAAATGTGTTTGCACAATATTCCCATTGACTCGAATTTCTAACAACTGCATTTTACTTCAGTACTCTCCTTATTAAATAGCACGTGCCGGACCCTTGAGTTCTCATCATGAGATTTGACTTTGAAATAGAGGATAACCGCACTGAAATCCAAAGGCATCTCAATAAACCGCATATTCAAAGATTTAATAAACTCTAACTCGAATAGCTTGTACACGGTGAGTGTATAAACATCAGCTGCAGAATTCAACATTGGATTGTTTTTCAACATTGTCGGGGCGTTCTTGTGATGACAACGCGTATCTTCGGCCTTCTCTTTCTCTCGCCAACTTTGCTGGATTTTTTCGTAATTAACCACAAAATCATACAATGAAATTGCACTGTTACTTGATCTCTTCAACACAGCATTTGTCACCTCGCTTCTAGAAGTGGCCAATAGCCCTGCACTAAACTTGTTATTGCTAAACGCAGTAGTCCATTTGTATCTCAATGTGTACATACCATTTAACCATTTGTGGCCACTGAGATTGTATTTATCAATCATAATACTCCATGTGGATTCAAATTCTTCTTCAGATTCACATTGAGTCATGCATTTATTCCACAATCTTTTAAAACTAGAATCACCATTCAAACTACCTAAGTGTGATGGAGCATTTTGATTTATGTGCCATTGACATAACCGATGGTGTGAATGTGGAAAAATTGTTTCAATGGCATTCATCATTGCTTGGCATTGATCTGTAAATATTGTTTCAGGTTGTTTCCCATTCATAGAATCAAGAAAAGTTTTGAACAACCATTCAAATGAACTCTCAGTTTCATCTGACATAAATGCCAAGCCAAACAGAACATTTTGTCTGTGCTGATTAATTCCAACGAAAGGAGCACATATCAAATTGTACCGATTGGTTCGATAAGTCGTGTCAACTGATAAAATATCACCAAAAAACTCATAATCAACTTCACATCTGTAATCCCTAAGGAAGAAGTTCATCACTCTATTGTCATCATCTAATTGCACATTCCAATAAAAATTTGACTCTTTATTTGCCTTGTTTATAAAATGATGAAGTAATGCAGAAGTATCTCCGTTCTCAACTTTCGTTTGTTTTTTTATGCGACAAGATAATCATATGCATCTTTTCGAATAAAGCTCAAATTCTGTGGTCCATGTGCTTCATTTATCATATAAGAGACAGCATTAGACACTGTTATCCCAGAATTCACCATGGACTCCAAAATAGATTTTTGAGCATACGAAATATTGCGTGATGATCTCAACAAATGTCTTTGATCAGCCGCAAGCATTTCATGATTATGTTCCATGACAAATCTACCGACCGTCCATTCTCCACCACGTTGCCTAGTTATTCTGAGCTTTGCTTTACATTTACTTCTATTTGTCGGCTTCATGTAAACAGGTATTTGAGCATTAGAACGTTTTTCATCTTTACTACCCTCACAAGAACATTCAAACTCTTTAGCTTGAAGTTCATTAGTGCCAGGAAAGTAGCGTTGATCACCTTTTTTAACACTAAAACCTTTTGCATGACCATAATTACAATATAGTATATAAGCATCTTCAACACTTTTCACAACTTCACCAACAAATAGTTTACTCTCCAATTGATCGATAATAGAATTTGTAGATAGTACCTCAACATCTCTATGAATCACAGATTCCAAATTTGAAACTCCAACCTCTTCAATATTATCTACCACAAAGTTTATACGAACAAAAAATCAGTTTGGATATTATTTGGTTATATTACAAAAGGAAATTTATAACTATGGAAAAATATTACAAGAGTCAATATATCTACCATCGCAATTCAGATCCATTCGTCGTGTTTGAGGTCTCGGTTCAGTCAATGGGATGTATGTAGATGTGTAGCAACCACAGATGGACCAGGATCTAATCTTGTGATGAACTCAGGAACAACAACAACAATACTCCAGTAAATTCTATGAGACAATAACAAAAAAAATTATAAGTAGTAACAAAGAACATCGTGTGCCAAATAAGAAATATGAGTTAGTTTATCAATGATTTCGTCCAAATTAAAATACAAACTTATAGTTAACATCTAAAACTCTGAAACCAAATAACTTTTACCAAACAGTATCGTAAAGAAATTGTTCCCAAACTTCAGTCAACAACTCAATATAAAAATTGTTCCTCAAAATTTTCAGAAGTCACAAAAGCCAAAATCTTAAAATCTATATGGGTCCACTGCCTCATAACAACATATTTTTGACAATGAGCATCTCCATACTTGACATTCAACCTATATTATAAATACGTATTTTTTTCTCCGTTTCAGATTTGGGTGTGATTCTCTCAGTGTAACGAGTATGCACACAATTAATAAATGAGCTATCACCACCAAAAGACAAAAATGGCAGGAAAAGAAAAAAGTAGTGATGATGATGATGGTGAGAGAGAAGGAAAGAAAGTGAAGAGAAATCTACCAAATATATCACAAAACACACATTTCCTTTGAACGTCAAATCTTCCAACTTAATCCTTCAAAAAGTTTGTATCTTCAACCTAGTGCTCTGGACGATGTACGCCGGTGCTTAGCAGCGCCGCTGCTTTTTTTGGTGGAGGTTCAGAAACTGAAAGAAGAGGCAAAAACTGAAAGAAGAGGGAAAATAGCGTTTAGAAATTTTTGACGGGAATCTGAAATGCTCTGTTGAGCTATTTTCTTTTTTTTTTAAAAAAAAAGAAAGGGTTAAACTATTAACCATGGTAAAACAAAAGGCTGCATTTCAAAGTCGATTTGCAATTTTTTTTTTTTAATAAAGTGCCACGTGTCAGCATCCCACTGGTTAGGGCACAGCCCTAACCCCGCATCGAATTAACCGTTGCTATGGGCAATGATCTTTGGGGTCTGTCAGTCGGGTACTGTGTAAAAGATTAGGAAAAGTTATATTTTTTTGTTCCAGTATGTTTCTTTTAATGCAATTTTGGTATTTTATGTTGTAAAATTTCAGTTTTAATTATACATGAACTTCTGCAATTTAAGTTTTTTCATCGGTATTGTTGTTAATGTACAACTACATATGTTAATGTCATATCTATACTATATTGGTGTTACGTAAGTTTCATGTCCAAAAAAATATTAGAGTTAACAAAAAAAAAGATAAATGATTAAAATTAAAATTTAATAACATAACATCAAACTCGTAAACATAGAAGTATAAAAGGCCAAAGAAACTAATTTTAAGATCTGATTCTCCATTTTTTTTCCGAACAAAATTGTATTGTACTGTTTTTTTAATATTTTATAAAAATCGTGATTAAAATTAATAATCATAAACCTTATCACATACATGGTTTGGTTATTTTTTTTTTGCCAAGAACCGCTCCAAATCTTCTCGTCTGAATTGTTTATTATAATATTTGACCTAAAATTATAATAATTTATAAACAACATATTCAATTAAAAAAATCGGCATTACTATATCTCAACTATCTTTAAAATATCACTCCTACAAAGAGAACTCGACTTCTTCTTAATTATTCTTCGTATTAGTATTTTATTAGAGTATTTATTTGGTATACTACAAATATTTGTTTGGAGTTTGAAAGTAAAAAAAAAAAAAACAAAATAGTGTAAATATCATTTTTATTGTGAGAGTCTTGTTGTGTTTAATTATTAACTTACTTTTGAATTTTGATTATTATTTTATCTAATTTTATATTTGTATGATTTGAGCTATGTTTTATATTTGGAAGAGATTATATTGTTATTGTTTTTGAATCAGTTTAAATAAATATTCTAATATCTGTCTATAAAAAAAAACAACCGACCACCTGAAATCGCTCAAAACTTTAAATTAATTCTATATATAAAATTGCAAAAACCCACAAAACCACATTGTGGTCATCTCGATATAAAAGAAGTTAATAATTTGCGATTTTATACCTACAGTATATCTCAATCTAATTTTTTTGAAGTTTTTTGTTCTCAATTGAATTATTTTTAAAATTGGATATAATTATTTATTTATAATCTAATATGTACGTATTGAAAACTTCATTATCGATTCTATAAATTATCAAAATATTTTTAATTTTTTTTATTCTACTAAATTAATATTATTTTTTAATCACATTTTCTTACCATATATTTGAGAATATAATATTGTACTTCTATATCAATTACAATATTTTATTTTTTGATAAATAATTATTCTCCGCTATCCTAAGAAAATTTTCTGGCTCCTCTATGTTTACTCTCATTTTTATTGAAAGAAAATTATTATGGTTTGATTTGAACAAATACTAACCATTTGAACAAGGCAAAAACTTGTAAGAGACGGTCTCAAGGGTCGTATTTGTGAGACGTATATCTTATTTGGGTCATCCATGAAAAAGTATTATTTTTTATGCTAAGAGTATTACTTTTTATTGTAAATAAGGGTAGGATTGACCCGTCTCACAGTTTAAGATCCGTGAGACGGTCTCACATGAGACTCACTCATTGAACAAATACATCCAATTCACGGATCAGTTCGAATCACAGATTTACTTACAATTCAGCTTATATGATTTAAATTAAAATTCAAAGTATTCGGTTTTGAAAATCAAAGTGAAAGCCATTTATTTTTATACTACCCGAACCCGTGAACCCGACTCGACGCCCACCCCTAATCAAAACGTCTATATCGAAATAAAAAATGAAAATCATATATCATTCCAAAAATTACGTTATTAAAAAAAATTATATCAATACCATACCAAAAGTTTTGGAATACCGAGACTTGGTATACTCAAATTTTCGGTATGCATAATTAGTATATCTATTATACCGAAATATTGTGGTATATCGATATTTCGGTATGCTATCGGTATATATCGAAAAAATACATTATATTTTTTTAAAAAAATTAAATTTATTATTTAAAAATATTGTATATTTTTAAATTTATATATATTATTTTGGTATCTCGATTTATATCGAAAATTTTCAAATTTCATATTGTTATTGTATCGAATATTTTGATATCGATATTATAGCATACCAAATATTTTGATATACCTAAAATTTTGAGAAATTCAATTTTTTCGATACATTTGATATTTCTCTGTATTAGTGGGCTGATCTTTACCTCAGCCTCACGTTATTTTTGAAGATACGTTGAGTGGGACCCACATTTCTCATCGGCTTGCTGGTTGAGGTGTCGAATCCCATTCGATAATTGGGTCCCACAGCTTGTCGGCTTTTCTGTGAATGCCTCTTTTGTCCCCATTGCCGGGCGAGACACGACGAAGATAATACATATTTAATTACTCGTGTAATGAATGCATATTATTAAAAAAAATTAATTAGTTTCTTATGATATAAATTTGGTGGTATTTAAATTAAATTGATTAAATGGACAAATATTTATGTAAGTAACATTCTAATTACATTTTTTAAACACATTGGTCTTCAAAATTTGAATAATAGATGAAGGTAAAAACTTGTGTGAGATGGTTTTACGAGTCGTATTTGTGAGACAGATTTTTTATTTGGGTCATCCATGAAAAAAATATTATTTTTATGCTAAGAATATTACGTTTTATTTTGAATATCAGTAGGGTTGACCCGTCTCACAGATTAAGATACGTGAGACGGTGTCAAATGAGACCACTCATAGTGAATCTTTTTATATATAGTTATAGTTAGACATTAACATAAATTAAGAAATCTGAAAACGTATACCCTATATTATGAAAATAATATAAATAGTTTATTCTTCATACTACTTAAAAATTAAATATTCAATCACTTACAGAAAAATTTACGCAATTGTTTTCCAAAACAAAATTATAATTAAATAATATAATGTTTTCAATTAAATCTAAAGAATAATCCTATTATTAGTTATGATTCGATTTTTTCTATAATTATCAATAAGGTTGACAATCAAAAATGTTATAAAATAAATTTAAAACATAGAAACTAAGAAAATAAAAAATTAACATAATATATACAATATCCAACTCATCAGTTTTTTTATCAATACATTTTCTTTATATAAAATCCATCCTCCGAAAAGAAAATAATGTGTATGCCCAATCATGTGAAAAGAAATATCCATTTTAGATACACTCTTGTGATATTACTCTCATGTTAGCGTGAAAGTTCTCTTTCCACCTAACCTCGATTGAGTGAGTTGGGTTGGTGATCTCTCGGACATAGATGTGTATTTTTCCTATAAATTTTTTTGAAATGATAGGATGAGCCGGGGTGACTTGGCCCGTACTGTAAGTACTGTTGACCGATAAGATGAGCTCGAGTGGTTTGGCCTGCTATTTACTGTAAGTATTCTTGATCAGATAGGATGAACTCGGGTCAAATGATCTGCACACACTCAAACAAGAAAATGTAAGTGGGGCGTCTAAAGGGTTTTCAGCGTGGCCACTTTGGTATGGTGACATGGCTCATAAGTAGAGAAAATATTTATTGAATGCAGTATAATGCAATATCTCATGTCCCAAATGAATAAGCAAACATGCGTATTTATAGGGGAGAATATGACGAACGCCTGGACACTGTTTTTGATTAGATATTTACTCATGCCATGCCTTCTGAAAATAGGCATGACGACCCATATTGTCCCCGATCTTGTCATAGGTATTGATTTTTCATGCTAATGATTATGAGGTATGGTGACCCATACTTATGAGCCCCACTCTCATCTCCTCATGGTTGGTCTGTGTAGGAAGGAACTGATCTGGACGGTTCTTGTCGGTGTTCGATTAAGGTGAGCCCGAGTCGTATGACCTAGAAAACATGGAGGAAAATAGACCACTCGATTATCAGTGGACATGGTCCACGTTCACTTAACTTAATCTTCTCGGGTATCCTTCCCTGCCTAGCCATGGAAGACTTCAATGCGCTGCAAGTGCCCGGGATTCAAAGGGCTTCCCTGACTGGCCAGATACCTTTTTCTTCCTGGGCAATATCATTCAACTCTGTCTTTGCCCAACCAATAATATGAACCCGAGCTTGTATGAGTTTATAGTGTTCTTATATACTTCATGGGTTGTTGTATGCCCAAGGTTGTTTAAACATATTACTATTTTTTTTTACCCAGCTGACTTCCACTTGATATCCTCTTGACTTATCGGGACCAACTCTAGACTGGTCCTACTTTGGTTTTCCTTTCCTGCCCAAGTCCGATGATGACACGGGCCCTTTCCAGAGCATCATCACTCCCTCCTTGAATATTCGGGTTATAGTTATACTTGTTGTCTCAATTAGTCATGCTTTGACTCTGCCGAGAAGATAATTAATTTTTTTTTTCAAATTGGCTCCTGCAAATGAAAACGAGCAATTTGAAGAGGATGACCTCTCTGCGGTCATGGAAGACTTCTCTAATCTGGACAAGATCATTAACTCTTTCCATGATGAGGCGATTCTCGGCCTCAGCCATTCCATTGTACTTGTTCAGCTATTGATGAAATTATTTATTTTCTAGTCAAATTTTTTCTTTCTTGAATTTTCGCCAGTTAGTCGGGCTAATTGTCGAGTCTTGATCACTGATTGAGGAATAAGTAGCTCCAGCACTTTACAAAATTTTCTAGTGTTGAAAAGTAACAAGGGCCTCCCTCATGTCTTCCGGCCTTGAATAAGGTGTCAGGGGTTCATATATCATGGGCCTAGATAAAGTGTCGGGATCTCATTTCTCCCGACTTAAATAAAGTGCCGAGACCGCATGTTTCTCGAGCTTGAATAAGGTGTTGGGGCCTCGTGTCTCTCTGACATAGATAAACGAGCTCCCCTTATCATACTAGGGCGTCGTGCCTCTCGAGATATTTTGGTTGTTTTCCTGAGATGCCTGGGAAATATCTCCACCTATTCCTCCTCTCGTGGGTGATTTTTGAGAAGGTAACATGTCTACCGTTGCATCTTAACTAGCTGTCGCTAGCCACTGGGCGAGTTCTTCCGGAGCAATAGTGATATGGTCAATTGAGGGTCATCGGGGATTGGATTACCCCAAAGGTCCTCAGGGTAGGTAGTCTCTCTTCTGGAGGAATCCCTTCAAGTGAAAATTATATCTACGTTTATATTTATGATTACCCACAGACAATGCCAATAAGAATGCTCGGGTCGATTGGGTGAGTTGGGTGGGAAATCTACCAGGCAAAGATGTATACTCCTTGTGAAGATTTTTGACCTGATGGAATGAGCTTGGCCTATACTGTGAGTACTCTTGACCGGGTATGATGAGCTCGGGTGGTATGCCCTGCATTATCTATGAGTACTCTTGACCGGATATGATGAGCTCGGGTCAGATGATTTGAATACATTCAAACATAAAAATGTCAGAGGGGCGCTAAAGGGTTTGAGTGGGCAGTCGAACGCTCAAGTTAGTTCAGAGCTCACTAAGTAGAGAATGATTTATTGAATGCACTATAATGCAATATATCATGTCCCAAATGAATAAGAAAACCTAGGTATTTATAGGGAAGGAGATGACCTCAATTACAGCGCTTGGATATTGTTCTTGATTTGACATCAAACTATGTCATACCTTCTTACAGTAGGCATGATGACCCATACTCATGGACCTCGCTCCCATTTCCTCATAGTCGGTCTGAGTAGGAAGGAACTGACCTGCACGGAAGGTGAGCCCGAGTGGATAGTCTGGAAACGTGGAAGGGAACAGACCTCTCAATTACCAGTGTTAAGGCTCACGATCAATTATGTGAGAACCCGAATTTCCAGCAAAAGCATTTCAGTAAGCAATGCAAAATTTCCAGCAGAAGATAATATTCAGAAGCTGGTATTTTTCCAGCAGACATGCATTTTCCAGCAGCAGCAGTAGAAGAACGAGAAATCAGCAGCAGCAGAAGAGCGAGAAAGAAGCAGCAGACAGTTACTGATTCAGCTTAGAATTGTAACTGAAGCATTAAAATGGAATCAAAGCTGTTAAATACAGATTATGACCATTAATAGGGGGCCTAACAGTCAGATTTCGGCCTATAAATAACACTCTCAAACATCTGAATTGGGTTACACAAATCTGGAGAGTATCACTTGAATTTTCGAGCCAAGAGAGTGCTGATTTTCGAGCAGTAGAACCAGTAGCAAGAACAATTTCAAGATATTTATATGTAAGCCCACTTACCGTAACTTGCTCAAAGTGTTTCGGTAGAAGTCTGAAATCTGCTTGTTCTTGCTACTGGTTCTACTGCTCGAAAATCAGCACTCTCTTGGCTCGAAAATTCAAGTGATACTCTCCAGATTTGTGTAACCCAATTCAGAGGTTTGAGAGTGTTATTTATAGGCCGAAATCTGAATGTTAGGCCCCCTATTAATGATCATAATCTACATTTTACAGCTTTGATTCCATTTTAATGCTTCAGTTACAAGTCTAAGCTGAATCAGTAACTGTCTGCTGCTTCTTTCTCGCTCTTCTGCTGCTGCTGATTTCTCGTTCTTCTACTGCTGCTGCTGGAAAATGCATGTCTGCTGGAAAAATACCAGCTTCTGAATATGAGTATCACTGGAATTTTCGAGCCAAGAGAGTGCTGATTTTCGAGCAGTAGAACCAGTAGCAAGAACAAGCAGATTTCAGACTTCTACCGAAACACTTTGAGCAAGTTACGGTAAGTGGGCTTACATATAAATATCTTGAAATTTGTTTGATAATTCTGTGTAAAAGTTCTGTATGTTGATTTCTGATTTTGAAGCACTGAAACTGTAGTGACCCACGTCCAGAAATCACCTACTACTCAAGAACTAAGCATGCATTACCTAATTAACAATAATCAGAGATACCAGCGGAAATAGTCAACAAAAATAGTTATACAACCCATCGAATCGAAGTCTAGACTAAACTCAAAAGGAAATATCCAATACAACCATATCGAATCAACATACTCGATAAACTAAACCAACCAGCTACTCAACGTGTCCTCCTCCTGATCCTCCTAGCTGTCCAACTGAGGCCTGCCCGGTAATGGGGGTTCCAAGAATAACAAAACCGGGACGTGAGCGATAAGAACGCCCATACAAAAATATGAGTATACAAGCCTAGATGAAATGCACATAGCTATTCTATGATACCATGGTTCAGCAACAGGAATCACAAAAGGATCTCAACAATGCTCAGTCTAGAGGCGCCAAGTGGATAGTGCCGCGCGGTACACCTCTGGGTCACTGCATCCACTACAAGACAGACGTGGACCTAAAATGTCCCGGACCACCGAAGCCCTCCCGACCCGTCGGCCACTGTGTACTCTCGGTGTCCATGCGTCCACAAGACAGGGCTGAGCGGCCCCAAGATATAGCTTATCTCGAAAGAGATACAGCTCAACAGTAAAGGCTATCTTGAAGGAGATACGGCTCAATATGAAATGCAACGTGCAGTAATAAACGTGACATAATAGCATGCATCATATGACATATATCAATGCACCACATAATCATGCAACACATATATGAATGTATACTCAACCAGGATATCTCGGATAGTACTTTCGTACCTCTATCACAGTAATCCTAATCCACTGGAACCACCAGACAACAGGTCTAATCCAAGCCTATTCATCAAGTGAAAACCATCACTAAACTTATCTACCAGACTTAACTAGATAATCCTGAGATAAATACTGATAAAATTCCAAACCTTCGTCCGTCGCTAGCCCGCTGATGCCGCTAGCTCCCAACTAGAGCACAGCTCTGCTACAAGACCAGCAGCTCCCCGCTAGTGCCCAAATCTCGGAACAAGACTAGAACCTGTCAGAAACGACTGAAATGCTATGGAATTCTCTGAATTGGCGAGTCAAAATGAGGAAATCCGACCACTATTTATAGGCCATGTTCGGATCCTCCGAACACCACTTCGGAACGTCCGAACGCTACGTGTCCACTGGCTCTTGACAGCTCATGATCGGATCCTCCGATCATACACTTCGGACCGTCCGAACATGCACGTGTCCAGCTGCTCTTGACACCTCATGATCGGATCCACCGAACCCACTTCGGACCTTCCGAACTCCCACGTGTCGATCAACTCTTGACACCTAATGATCGGATCCACCGAACTCACTTCGGACCTTACGAACTCTTCGGTGCTTCCGAACCATCTTCGGTCCGTCCGATCATGACTCGGTCAAAATTACACATTAAACCTTCTTAATCACCATTACTCCGTTAATTACCCAATTTGGAATTCGGGCTACTACATTCTCCCCCCCTTAAAAACGATTTCGTCCTCGAAATCTAGGCAAGAGAATAAAACACCATTGTAATACACTGCAAATATTCTTCATTACAACTGTATAACAATTACATCCCAGGCTGATCCTGGTTCAGCGCAAAAACCTGACCTTGGGCACGAGGTCGAAGATTCGAACTACCCACTGTCTGACCCTGTCTCCTCTGCTGAACAGTCGTCTGGGATCCAGAACCAGATCCTGCTCCACCTCGCAGCTGAGGACAATTCTTCTTGAGATGACCCATCTCTCCGCACTGAAAACAAGCTCCTGCTGCTAATCGGCATTGCTCCGATGGATGGTTCTTCCCACAATGCACACAAGCATCCTTCTTCTCACCAAAGCGAACATCACCGCTAGACCTTGATCCAGATCCAGAAGAAGAAGAACCAGATTTCTTGAAAGACTGAGGTCGAGGGCTCAAAACACTCGGAGGTCTAGAAGAAAGAATAGCCCTACCACGCTGGAGACTGATCTCTGCTTGACGACACCGGTTCACCAACCCATCGTACGAAGTAGGATTATCACAGACAGTGACTCGATCAAAGATCTCCTGGTTAAGGCCCTGAAGGAAATGATCGTACTTGGCTTCAGAACTGCCACTGATATGAGGAGCGAAGGGTAACAACTCAAAGAATTTCTGCTGATACTCATCAACAGACATACTCCCCTGCTTAAGGTTCAGGAGCTCAATCGTCTTGGCCTGGCGAAGGGCTGGAGGAAAGTACAGCTGCATGAACGCTGCACGGAAATCGGCCCAAGTCGCTCTACCCTGCGACTGAACTATCGGCGCAGAAGTTGATCGCCACCACTTGCGAGCACGGCCCTCGAGGAGAAAACTAAGAGTCTCTATCTTCTGCTCCTCGGTGCACTGGAATGCACGGAAACAACTCTCCATGCGCTCTATCCAATCCTCAGCATCATCAGGAGTCTCTCCACCAACTAGAGGCTTAGGCCCCATCTGAATGAAACGATGCATATCAAAACGCCTAGGACCATCCCGACGATGACGATGTTCACGGTCACGATGACGCCTACGATCGTCCTGGTCACCCCATCGACCTACACTCCCCTGACTACTCCCGTCATCAAAATGGTCAGCCATTGCTACAACATAGAATAGGGAAACTAGTAAATTGGTCAACGGAATTCCCAAAACAGAAATCTATATCCCAAAATCGTATGCATGCTCTGATACCATAAATGTAGTGACCCGTTCCAGAATCACCTACTAATCAAGAACTAAGCATGCAATTAACCTAATTAACAATAATCAGAGATAACAGCGGAAATAGTCAACAAAAATAGTTATACAACCCAATCGAAATCGAAGTCTAGACTAACTCAAAATGAAATATCCAATACAACCATATCGAATCAAAACAATACCGATAAACTAAACCAACCAGCTACTCAACGTCCTCCTCCTGCTCCTCCTGAGCTGTCCAACCTGAGGCCTGCCCCGTGGGAATGGGGTGTCCAAGAATAAACAAAACCGAGGACGTGAGCGATAAGAACGCCCAGTACAAAAGTATGAGTATACAAGCCTATATGAAATGCACATGCTATGATATGATACCAGGGTAGTCAAGAAACAGGAATCACAAAAGGATCTCAACAATGCTCAGTCTAGAGGCGCCAAGTGGATAGTGCCGCGCGGTACACCTCTGGGTCACTGCATCCACTACAAGACAGACGTGGACCTAAAATGTCCCGGACCACCGAAGCCCTCCCGACCCGTCGGCCACTGTGTACTCTCGGTGTCCATGCGTCCACAAGACAGGGCTGAGCGGCCCCAAGATATAGCTTATCTCGAAAGAGATACAGCTCAACAGTAAAGGCTATCTTGAAGGAGATACGGCTCAATATGAAATGCAACGTGCAGTAATAAACGTGACATAATAGCATGCATCATATGACATATATCAATGCACCACATAATCATGCAACACATATATGAATGTATACTCAACCAGGATATCTCGGATAGTACTTTCGTACCTCTATCACAGTAATCCTAATCCACTGGAACCACCAGACAACAGGTCTAATCCAAGCCTATTCATCAAGTGAAAACCATCACTAAACTTATCTACCAGACTTAACTAGATAATCCTGAGATAAATACTGATAAAATTCCAAACCTTCGTCCGTCGCTAGCCCGCTGATGCCGCTAGCTCCCAACTAGAGCACAGCTCTGCTACAAGACCAGCAGCTCCCCGCTAGTGCCCAAATCTCGGAACAAGACTAGAACCTGTCAGAAACGACTGAAATGCTATGGAATTCTCTGAATTGGCGAGTCAAAATGAGGAAATCCGACCACTATTTATAGGCCATGTTCGGATCCTCCGAACACCACTTCGGAACGTCCGAACGCTACGTGTCCACTGGCTCTTGACAGCTCATGATCGGATCCTCCGATCATACACTTCGGACCGTCCGAACATGCACGTGTCCAGCTGCTCTTGACACCTCATGATCGGATCCACCGAACCAACTTCGGACCTTCCGAACTCCCACGTGTCGATCAACTCTTGACACCTAATGATCGGATCCACCGAACTCACTTCGGACCTTACGAACTCTTCGGTGCTTCCGAACCATCTTCGGTCCGTCCGATCATGACTCGGTCAAAATTACACATTAAACCTTCTTAATCACCATTACTCCGTTAATTACCCAATTTGGAATTCGGGCTACTACAGAAACTCTCTAGTGAACTTATGGTAGGAATATATATTCTGAATATTTCTGAATTCTGATTCTGATTCTGGCCTCAACCCTTAGAGGAGAGAACATATAGGGGACTGATATCAGTTTAGCCATGAAATTCACTAACGTGTTCAGTGCTTACTAATTCTGATTTCTGTTCTGAAGCCTGTAAATTCTGAATTCTGATTCATGTTATGAATATACGAGTTTTCTGTATATTATTATATTACTGTTTCTGTTGAAAACGATTTCGAAAACTGGGAGTTATTCCCGCCCCTGCTTACTGAGTGACAATCATATCACTCACCCACCAAACCCATCTCAGATAAGAACGAGGAAGAGTTGATAGAAGAAGAGGAGCAACGTCAGTTTTGGGGCTGGTGATGAAGATCCTTGTTATTAGTTCTGATTTATGTTTTATTTTCCGCTGCATCTGTTCAGACATTGTAATTTTATGGTTTTACATTTCCGCTGTAAAACATTTGTCATTGAGTTGTAACAGACAATGATTATTATGAATAAAAGACGGGTTTCTGAAATTCTGTACTTCTGAGGCTTGTTGTTTTCGAATGAATATTTGAGAGCAACGCCGGTGTCAACCAACCCCCGTTCCGGGGCGTGACAAATTAACTTAATATTCTTGGGTACATTACCTTGCTTGGCTAGGGAAGGCCCGAAAGTGCTGCAAGTTCTGGGATGTCAAGAGCTTAACTACTTGGCCAGACACTTTTTCCACATGGGCAGTATCATTCAACCCTATCTTGCTCGACCAATAATATGAGCCCCGACATGTATGGGTTTTGATACGCTTCTCGAGTTGCTGCATGCTCGTGGTTGTTTAAACATATTACTCCTTTTTTATCTGGGCTGACTTCCATTCGGTCTCCTCTTGGCTTCCAAGGACTATCTTTGGACTTGTTCTGCTTTGGTCTTGTCCTCCCTTCCTATCCAAGTCCAAGAATGATCAGAATCTTTCCCGGTCATCACCAGTGATTTTCTGTTCGACGTTACAAACATCAAAAGTTCATGTTAGACACTAGAAAGTATTGATGATTTACACTGTTATAACGATCAAAATATGATCTTTATGTTTGCCAACTTAAAGTTCATGAATACTAATGATTCATACAGTTTAACCATTGAAATGTGAAGTTTTTGTATGCCAACTTTAAAGTCGTGTGTACACGAACACATATAGGGCATTTTACGATTCAATTGTGTGAGATAAATGTCCAACTCGAATTAACGTATTAAAAGTTTTACTTTTAATGTCAAAAATAATTTTTTTATTGTAAATACGAATTCAATCAATTTATTTTATAAATATAAATATGTGATATTATATAACATGTGACGTGAATAAAATCATATTTTGTATAATAATAAAAAGAGAGATGAAATATGGTGTAAGTTGAGACCGGAAGTACAAGGCAAGAACCGAGGCTGATTGTTCTTTGTTGGGACAATACCAGCAGCTCGAGTGTGTATCATGGGGGGCCTACTCAAAAGGTTAAATTAATTGTCTGCTGAGGCGCATTAAGCCGACAATCGGGGCCACCCCATCTTGTCTGCCTTCGCCCACCGGTTTTCTTTTCCTTTACCCTAAATCCAAAGAAAGCGAGGACAATCACAACCCCACCCTCAAAACATTTCGTTTCACTTCGAAGGATTCTTGGTTTTTTTTTTTGTTGCGTAACAATCGAATCTTTCTGTGAAGAATAAGATTCCCACGGAGGAGAAAACGGCGGCGACAGAGTAGTTTCAGGTGGCTCAGTTTAAGGTTTCGGCTTTGTCCAGTGGAACATCGTGATGTCATCGGAGGCATCCTCTTCGTACATGGATGAATCTGAGCTGGAGTTGGGCCTAGGTCTCAGTCTTGCAGGCTCCGGCTGCAGCGGTGGAAATTTCACGACCAAGTCTTCAGCAGCGCCGCCGGCCGTGGTGGCGGGAGGTCAATGGGATCTTCAGTGTGCAAGAATCTTGACTGCTAAAGATTTCTCATCTGTAGCTTCATCATCATCTTCCTGTTCTTCTGTCACCAAAAGAACAGCTGAACCTTCGTCACCTCCTGGCCGCTCTGGAGTCAGGTATCATCTTTCTTGAATTGAAGCAATTTTTTTCCCGTTCTGTCAATCAAAGTTTATTTTATGCGAAATCTTAGATATTTCGATGTTAATATTTGGGCTCTGCATGATCAGATTTTTTGTCTGAATGGTGTACTTTGCATAAGAGATGGTGTCGATTGTTTTATATATGTTGTGATTTTGATTTTTATGATGTTTCTCTAAGAATTATTCATGACCTGATTCTTGCATAATCCAGTACATAAGATCATATTCATGATTCTATCTTTGGAGAGTGCAATGAAAAATATTCAAAATTCTATATGTAATTTTTCTGAAAATTCAAGTTTGCCAACCCAAATATATTAGATTGCCTCCTTGACTGGATCATTCCCTTTTGGAACTTCCTGGATCCGGCCATGATAGAAAGCAATATACTTCTCTCAACATGTCATGTTCGGCATAATGGATTGTGAAGTGGATTGGCACCAGAACTGGCCATTATGTTTCTTGGCGTTACCTTGCCCAAATACCTTGTTTGTTGGTGATGCTGTTACACGTCTTGTTATTTTATTTTTGTCAAAAGGAATTTATTCTTAGATAGTTGGTAAATTAGTATAATATCGATAGTTTTCGATTTAATAGGAAACACCTATATTGTATGAGTGCAACTGATTCAAAGATGTCTCAAATGTTTTCTTTGATGAGATTATTCTTTTAATGTGAGTTTTACTTGCAGCAGTCATGTTGTGGGATGGCCTCCGATAAGAACTCACAGAGTGAACAGTTTGGTAAATCATACAAAATCGCCAGCAACCGAAGAATTTAATCTGGCTGTTGATAAACGTAAAATCAAGAAAAATGTTGTTGATAAAGCTGACTTTGGAAGCACCAGGAGCTCCTATTTAGTGAAGCAAATCCGACCCTTAAAAGCATCATTTTTGGTTAAGGTGTACATGGATGGGTTCCCTATTGGAAGAAAAGTAGACACGAGTGCCCATGACTGCTACGAGACTTTAGCTCAGACAATCGACAATATGTTTAGTTTCAACGAAGGAGTTGACGCAATACGTAATTAATTTACTATCCTTTTATTTGATTCAATGTTGTCTCCTAGGTTCCAATTATCATTTCTACCCGAAACTGTACTTGTGTAATAAATAAATTCCAAACGAGGAGTAACACAGCTCAGAAAATTGGTAAACTGAAACAAGAAAGAAATGCATATTCCAGTTCTGATATGGCTAATGATTTGAGGGGTAACGACGTAGCTTACTGAAGCTGGAAATTGAATAGATTCTTAATAAATCTGTATTCTGAAAGCAATTTTCAGTATGACAGTCAAAAAATTCCAGCTTTGTTGGAAATTTTAGTTTCATGTATTTCCTTTATGGAGTTTCAACACTCATATGGTATGGTATCTCTCTTTTTTGTTGAATTATCAACTGATGGTTTTACCGTTATTAGGATCAAAAGTGGAGGAGCAAGCAAGAGGACCTGCAAGATTGTTGGGTGGTTTGTCCGACTTTGTGCTCACATATGAAGATAAAGAAGGCGATTGGATGCTTGTTGGTGATGTCCCTTGGGAGTAAGGCCTCTTAATACCACATGTTCTCTAGTTAGTAGTTTAGAACTCTTGTTGTATAACAATTTGAACAACGATCTTCACCCACTGTTATAGTATAGATAATGGAGCAATAAAGTAGACCTGTCACTGCAACAATTGCCCCAATGATCGTGTGTGTCGGCATATGTAACATGATATATGGGCTGTTGTGAGTTAACACGAGCTTTAACTTTTGAATACAACTAATGCTCTGTCATACAATGTGTGTAAGTTGGTGCAGTTATTAAAAAGTGGGAAAAACATTTGCTCCTCCGATTCTTCGTGGCTAAATGTATAGTAGTAAAATATTTTTGAAACGAGTCGTTGTCTAGCTTAAACGTATTTAAGTGATATCATTATCACTAAATATAACTTTTTGTACAAAACCACAGGTGCTATGTAATCAAAATCATGTTTACGTCTGATGGTCTTATGGTTTTTATCTTTTGTATCAGGATGTTTCTAAGCTCTGTGAAAAGACTTAGAATTACGAGGACAGCCGATGCTAATGGACTTGGTACAGAATAGGCTTTCTCTGTGGATTTTTCCAAGCTCGCTTGATGTTTCCTTATGTTTGCATGTCCTTTCATTCTTTTTTCTGGTGACAGCTCCAACGTCCAATGAAAAGAACAGGAGACGGTTATCAACACGAGTATAAGATGATGGAGAAACTCTATTCTCAAAGAAGATCTTGGTGCGCTTTTCTTTCTTGGTTTTGATAACTTTCAGGCCTTACTAATACTTATTTGCAACAAAACAGAAGTGATTTGATCTTTTTGTGTAGGTATATATATATATATATACTTGGGGTTGTCTTTTATTACATTGTTAGTACGAAAGCATATTTTGATTGAGTTTAGATCTTATAAACTCACAAGCTACTAATTTCCATCTCTGTGAATGAAAAAAAAAGTGAAATAAATTTTTATACTGGCTGTGTTTTTCTTTTTATTTAATCTTTTCGGCAATATTTACCTGATGGTTGAATCTTTAATCAACGGTATAACAAGATAAACTACAGTATTATTTGCAAGATGAATGAATCCTCCCTATATCCCTCTTAAGTCCAGAAACAAAATATCAGAACCTCTGATCTTAGTAAAAGCTAGAATCGAACAACCACGGCCGAAAAGCAACTTTTAATTATTTCTCAAAGAACGCCATTTACAGGTGAGACACTGAATATTGGTTTGTCCTTGTCATCAGCAGCATTTCCTCCTGTGCAGCTGCTACCTTTTCTCCGAGGCCTCGCTTCTTCAAGAATAGTTAAAACGTCTCTCATCGAGGGTCTATCCTTCGGTAGTTTCGCTGTACAAAGTATAGCAATTCTTAGAACTAAAAGCATCTCTTCTTGAACGTGTTTGGTATTTCCTACACTGGAGTCTAAAGCTTCTTCTAGTGGCTTGTTTTCACGAATCTTTTTACGTATCCATTCGACAATATCTACAGATTCTCCAAATTCAGGCTCCAACGGTCTCCTTCCAGTGAGAAGCTCCATCAGTACTACACCGTAGCTGTAAACATCGCTCTTCTCGTCAACTTTCAACGTGTATCCGTACTCTGTCAAGAAAACATGTGAAAAAAATCTTGAAATTTGACTGAAAATTGATGTTATTTAGCATAACACAAGGAAAGACATTTTGTAACTCACCAGGTGCTATATACCCATAAGATCCTGCAACCATTGAAACTGTCTCATTCTTTTTAACCATCATTTTAGCCAACCCAAAATCAGCAATTCTTGCCTCAAGATGGACATCAAGCAATATGTTGTTCGACTTCACGTCTCGGTGTATTACAGGTGGATGACAATCATGGTGGAGATAAGTGATCCCTTGTGCTACTCCAAGGGCTATATTATATCTTGAAACCCAATCCACCAGTATTCTTTCTGATTGTTTTCCATGTAAAGCATCTCCAAGGCTACCGTTTTGCATAAACTCGAAAATGATCATTGCATCAGAATCATTGTGTAGAAATCCCAACAGCCTTACAATATTTCTATGCCTTAATCTTCCTAAAAGATTTACCTCTCCTAGAATATCACCACCACCTTCTAATTCAATATCTGTAACCCCCCTCCACAGCTTCTTGACAGCAAAAGAGGTGTTTAATCTCTGTATCTCAGCTTTATAAACTGTACCCGTTGCTCCCAATCCGATCACATTTGATTCCTTGATGCAAGCTAGAATGTCATTGCTGTTGAAACCAATTTTTTGAAATGCCATTAGTCTCCAAGGCCATTTCCCATTGCTGGTTTCGAATCTTTCTTCAAAGCAGTTCCCATCCTGACATTTTCGGTACACATACAGAGATCCAAAACCTGCCAGGAAAACACCTAAAATAAGTGAAATTCCTATTAGCCATCCTCCAAGAACGTGTTTGTTATGCAGGGTTCGTTTTTCCGATGAATCTGCTGCATTTTGTGGGCAAGGTGGAAGCACGCCACCACAAAGACCTGAATTTCCTTCAAGGTCATCAGGATTGATTGTTCTTAACATCCCATTTGCAGGAACTGGCCCCTCCAGTTTGTTGTAAGAAACATTAAGCATTTCCAAGGCTGGAGAATTCCCGAAATTTTCAGGTATCCCTCCAGTCAGAGAGTTGTTTGACAGATCCAGGACAGCCAATGAAGGCATGCTTGCAATTGGCTTTGGAATAGGTCCAGTTAACTGATTGTTTCGAAGGTTCAGAGATACCAGTTTTTCGCATGAAGCAATGCCAGCTGGAATGCTTCCAGTGAAGTGGTTTGAGGAGAGATCGAGCACAGAAAGCGAACAGTCTTGGAACTGATCTGGGATTTCTCCTACCAAATCATTTCCCGAGGCCATGAATGTTTGGAGATTAGGAAGGGAGAGAATCAAAGAAGTTAAAGAAGATTGAAGGTAGTTTCTTGACAAATCAATGAACAAAAGTGAAGTTGACGTTGAGAGGTCATGTGGGATTTGGCCTGTGAGATTGTTATTTGCAAGCTCAAGCCTTTGAAGTTTGCCAAGCTTGCCAAAACCAAAGGGTATTGTGCCCGAAAGATGATTGTTTTGCATCCTGACACGAACTAAAGATTCACACATTGATAAACCAGAGGGAATTAAATAAGAAAAGGCGTTGTTAAATAAAATCAGCTTAGTTAGATTGCCTTTACTGCACAAATTCGAAGGAATAGGACCCGAAAAGGCATTTGATGAAACGTCCAGCCACTGAAGTGCGGAATGTTGGCCTAGACCACTTGGCAAGGGGCCTGATAGAGAGTTGTTCCAGAGCTCAAGAACCTCCAGTTGAGTCAATCCTGCAATGGCAGCAGGAACCGAACCTGACAACCGATTCAACATCAAACTCAAAAGCTGCAAGTTCCCAAGATCAGCTATTTGGGCTGGAATTTCACCAGATAGCATGTTGTCTGAAAGATCCAAAACCTGCAATGAAGTCATGTTCCCAATCTCTGGTGGAATCTCGCCTTCAAAATCGTTTTTGTACAGAAAAACAGTATTCAACCGCTTCAATTTTCCCAGTTCTGCAGGTATTGACCCTCCAAGATTGCCTATTGCCAGATCAAGATACACCAGATTACTAAGATTCCCAAATTCCACAGGAATCCCACCTTCAAACTCATTATATCCAAGAACAACGGTCTCCAAAGCCGCCAATTCGCCAATCTCCGCCGGTATCCTCCCTGTCAAATTATTCCCCGAAAGCCCCAGAAACTTTAATCTCCTCAAATTCTTGTAATTTTTTGGAATCGAGCCTTCAAAGAAATTCCCTCTCAAGTCGAGACTCTCAAGAAAAGTTGCATTTCCAAGATCTTCAGGCAAATAACCGGAAAAGTTATTTCCAGAAGCATTGAGGGCCACCAATCTAGGAGCCATTCCAAGACCAACGGGGAACTGGTTAACAAAAAGATTCTGACTCAGATCGATCCACTGAAGTTCAGTGAGATCAGACAAAGATCTCGGCAATGGCGACCGGAACCCATTGCAGCATAAGTTAAGAGAATTCAATCTCTTCAATCCCTGGATTTCATCATGAATCTTCCCGCTAAGATTCATACGAGAAAGATCAAGATTTTCAACAAAACCATCGGAGTTGCATTTCACTCCAGTCCAGCTGCAGTGAACTGAACTACCGGACGATGCATTTTCTTGCAATTTCCAGTTTTTAAGCTCATCCAAAGGATCAACAAGACTTGCTTTAAGCAGCAGCAGTATTGAGGATTCATCATTGGATTCAATCGCCTCCACCACCTTAGTGTGACAAAGAACGTAAAAACAGGTGCAAAAAGGCAGCAAAAAGAAGAAAAACCTGTTTTTCAACTTCATTTTGCTTTAAATTTTTCCGGGAATTGGATTCTTTCCTTAATTTTCCACCATCTTTCCAATGTCAAGAATCATCAAGATTGATGATGGGGGCTAGTGGGGTGGTGTCAGAAATCGAAACTGACTAATGATATATGGAAAACAGATGGGGAAGAACATTGAATAATTCCCGATGATTGAAAGATTAATGATTTTAAAATGAATTAACCATGTGAAGATTAATTTTTTTACAAATAATACATAACAAAAACAATAATTCGTGAGATCTCGGGTTCTGTAAAAGCTATGGATACAAATAAAATTGACTCAGAAACTTTGGCTTTTCTTGAAACGTAATCCGACAGGAAACATGGCGATAATTTGTGATCAGGAGTCAAAATTAGTTGGTATACAAAGTTGATTAAAAAACAAGATTTTTTTATTCAGAAATATTCAAAACTTTTAACTAGAAAGAATGGAATTCAAATTGTGGACACCGCAAAGATCTTTTGCTTCTATGACCTGTTTGCTCTCGAGTTCAAATGCCATTCGAGAGGATAATTTAGATACTTTAGACTTTAGATAGATTATCCTTTACTCCCACTGTATAAAAAAATACCGTGAAATGCAAATCAACATGTAATGTGGCTAATAATTAATATTTTTTTTTGTTTTTCAAGGACATAAAATATTAACTAGACACAAAAACTCTTGTGAGACGATCTCATGTGTCAATTTTGTGATAATGGTATTTTATTCGAGTCATTCATGAAAAAATTTAACTTTTTATGTCAACAGAATTAATTTTTATTGTAAATATGGACATGGTTAACACATCTCACGAACAAATATCCGTGAGACGAGAGGTCAACTTGCTCATATTTACGATAATAAGTAATATTTTTGACATAAAAAAATATTTTTTTCATGAATAACCTAAAATTAATTTTATAAAAATAAATTGTAAGCTCGTTTCACAAAATTTTACGATATTTTTTTATTTTGGTATTGTTCCTATTTTAAGTTTACATATTCATTTCTGAACTGAGTTGTAACAAAAAAAAAAAAAAAAAAGTAATGATTTAGTTATTATTTTTAGCAAAAAATTAGTTTGTGTTCCTATTTTCAGGAAAAAATAATAATTTGTGGCGCTGTTTGTCAAAAGATTCTTTATGTGGTAAATTGTACCATACTGAGTTAGTTGTCTTTGAATTCAACTTCCAAGAATGACAATGATCGTATGGAGGCTTCTTAATTGTCAGCCCCATCCAATGGACTATTAAATAATTTAATTTTAGGAACAAAATTGAAAAAAAAAAATAAAACAAATTATTTAGGTGTCCTGTATCTAATATATATGTAGATCGACTTTCAGAAAAAACAATATCTATATATAATTAAAATATTAAATTTGATTTATATCAATGTTTTCATTATAGATCTTACGATCGAGTCGGTTTATAATAAAATAGTGGTTCATCCGGACCATAAATTTGATTTATATCAATGTTTTCATAATAATTCCGATGATCGAATCGGTTCAGTTTACTTTAAATAGTATTTTATCCATTATATCTTATAAAATATTTTAAAGATTTTGAATCTGTGTATAACTAATAAAAATATATATTCATTAATGTTTTAAAAAATCAAATAAGCTATCATTCTAGTAAAATAATATCTGTAATGAAATTTGAAATATATATAATCATACATATAAATTAAAAAATGTAACAAGTTTAAAAAAATATGAACCGGTCCAACCGATTTTTAATCGGTTCAATACCGGTTCGACCAATCCTTAATCGATTTTGATCGATAAAATAGTTTTTGAAAGTTGACCGGATCAGATCCATAACTGATTTCTTGTCGAACCGGTCGGTCCGGTATTGAAAACATTAGTTTATATATATTTTTGTGTGAAGAGGAAAAAAACGAGTAATAATGTATTGTTTTAAAATAAAAATATTTTCAACATTGTACCATTTTTTTTTTTTGAGATACTATGATTTATCACAATAGATTAATCAATCAGTTGAATAAATAATACTTTTGATTTTATCAATTCAAACTACAAACTATTGAACATAAAAAATATTTAGTCGAAAATAGATAATAAATAACACTTCCCCGTATTTACCGAAACAGCAGCAGGACATGATATCCTGTACATCGGAACTTCGTTAGGTAATATTTCTCAAAACAAAAAAATTATTTATTTCAATAATTTCACATGCAAAATAAAATAATTATTTGGGTGATATTTCACATGCATGCATGTGGAAATAATAACACATAAACAAATGTGTGAGTTGTGTGTATCACAATGCCATGTGAAAATAATAGTTTCCCATACATCACCATTATTAGAGAGAGACTTATATATATATATATATATATATACACACACACACATGATTGAGTTTAACTATCTTGTAATACAATTTCAATGATTTATCATCGTCATTTATAATTAAAATAAAAAATAATATTTTTTCATGGTTCAGATCAGATTGAAAATCTGTCTCATAAAATTGACCCGTGAATTATGTTTCACATGAATATTTTTGATTGAACTTATATTATCTTCTTTCATTTTGTTTTTTTTTCTTTTCCTTCGATTTTTTGTTTTATTGAATTTTTTCGAAATTTTATGTTGTTATAATTGTATTATTTGTCTACAAATTCAAGTTGAATGTACCATTGAGATCAAAAACCAAATTTTAAGTGATCTTATTTATTTATTTATAATTTATTTAATTAATTTTAGTTGTCGAGATGGCTTCACGTGGAATTGTGCAATTATGAGAGAAAAAGATTCATAATACGATCAAATGTGATGGCAATTGAACACGTGGCACGTGCAACAAACGTGGGCTCGCTGATTTATGGGCCAAGAGAATCAACATATTAATTTTATGGGCTTAAAATTGGGCCCTTGAAGTCACAACACAACTACTCTTATCATTCAATGATTCGACAACACGTTTGAGGTTTTTTTTTTTTTTAAAAAAAAAAATAAATAACCAAGACGTATAATATAAAATTAAATTCTGAATAATAAAAATTTAAAGTAGGAGGAGATGTGACTCTTCGTTACAGACTAGACATGGAAACAATTTCTCTAACCAAAGCATGAAACATCTTGATTTATTGATCTAAATACAAAAACAAAAATGATAATATGAGAAATCCATAAATAGGATTTTGCAATTTTATGCTATTAAACTTAAAATAGATTGTTAGAACAAATACGTTTTGGTGATTTAACAAGGTCAGAGCTTATCTGATGTCATCCGGGTAAATCGGGTGAGCAAAAGTCGGGGCAAATCACCGGATGATGATATAATGTTTAAGGAAATGAGTAAGGAAAGGATATATCTTGTGAGGAAGGTGTATCTCGGTGATCTTGGGCTTCTACCGTAATCTGCAACAATTAAATGAACTCGTGAATGTGCGCCAGAAGATTTACCAGCGTATCAATTTCGATGTTTAAGTTAGCAAGTGAAGAAGAAATGTGAAATGACTTGTATATGTAGTGATATACGTGAGGTGCTCAAGAGATACGTACAGACACACATATTCATGAAGAACATGGCTGGAATTTAACTGTTGAAGTAACTCACTGGAAATTGTAAATATCATCGAGTTTTCAATATAAGCATGAACCAATCAAATATATAATATGAATTCATCGATATGTCAACAAACAAAATCGACTTAAATTGAAAACTCGTAAATCACATCAATCTTTAAACTAAAACATGAACTGATAAATATTTAATACATTTTCATCGATACGTCAAACGAATGATGTTAGGATGATACCTACTATAGAGTGATACCACTAGCACGATAAAAAACTGTACCACCTTGAAGAAAAATCTGGCTCTCCCTTGACCCTACCCTAGGCAGTCGAACCTTGGTTACGAAATTTGCGTACATGAATACATGTCGATGATCGTTTTATCGCACCAAGGTTCCATAGAAGTTTTAGATTTTTAGCTTTGATGTTCAAAACGTTCTTTGGGCATCGTCTGATTTAAATCATTCATAGGTGTTTAGATTTTATATATCTTTGCGTATTTAACGCCGACTTCAATTATTTCGGTGTATAGGAGATAATATGTAGTAGCCCGAATTCCAAATTGGGTAATTAACGGAGTAATGGTGATTAAGAAGGTTTAAGATGTAATTTTGGCTATGGTCATGATCGGACGGACCGAAGAGGGTTCGGAAGCACCGAAGAGTTCGGACGATCCGAAGTGTAGTTCGGTGAATCCGATCATAGGTGTCAAGTGTTGATCGACACGTCATTTTCCATGCATGTTCGGACGGTCCGAAGTGTATGATCGTAGGATCCGATCATGAGCTGTCAAGAGCCAATGGACACGTAGCGTTCGGACGTTCCGAAGTGTTGTTCGGAGGATCCGAACATGGCCTATAAATAGTGCTCGGATTTCCTCATTTTGACTTGCCAATTTCTTGAGTTTTCTCTCATTTTGGAGAGTTTGGAAGGTTTCTAGGGTTAGTTGTTGGTCGAGCGATAGCCAAGAGCTGCCAGGAGTAGTAGCGTAGCGGCGCCTGAGTTTCAAGGCAATCGACATCAAAGGGCTGTCGACGGACGAAGGTAAACCCTAAACCTTTGGTAGTACTAGGGAGTACTGGTTTTGCTAGTCGAGCATGGTAGTATTGATTGAGTATGCTTTTGATGCGTAGGCTTGTGCTAAACCTGATTAGCGGTGTTGCGTAAGGCTAGGCTTGCTGTGATAGAGGTACGAAAGTACTATCCGAGATATCCTGGTTGAGTATACATTCATATATGTGTTGCATGAGTATTTGCTGCATTGTTATATGTCATATGATGCATGCTATTATGTCACGAGTTATGATGCATATTGCATATCATGTTGAGCCGTATCTCCTTCGAGATAGCCTTTACTGTTGAGCTGTATCTCTTTCGAGATAAGCTATATCTTGGGGCCGCTCAGCCCTGTCTTGTGGACGCATGGACACCGAGAGTACACAGTGGCCGACGGGTCGGGAGGGCTTCGGTGGTCCGGGACATTTTAGGTCCACGTCTGTCTTGTAGTGGATGCAGTGACCCAGAGGTTGGACCGCGCGGCACTATCCACTTGGCGCCTCTAGACTGAGCATTTTGAGATCCTTTGTGATTCCTGTTTCTTGACTACCCTGGTATCATATCATAGCATGTGCATTTCATATAGGTTTGTATACTCATATTTTTGTACTGGGCGTTCTTATCGCTCACGTCCTCGGTTTTATTTATTCTTGGACACCCCATTCCCACGGGGCAGGCCTCAGGTTGGATGGCTCAGGAGGAGCAGGAGGAGGACGTTGAGTAGCTGGTTGGTTTAGTTTTCAGTGTTTTCCATTTGATTCGATATGGTTGTACTGTATATTTCATTTTGAGTTAGTCTAGACTTCGATTTCGTTTGGGTTGTATAACTTTTGTTGTTGGCCATATTTCCGCTGTTATCTCTGATTATAATTAATTAGGTTAATTGCATGCTTAGTTTTTGATTAGTAGGTGATTCTGGAACGGGTCACTACATTTATGGTATCAGAGCATGCGTATGATTTTGGGATATAGATTCTGTTTTGTGATTTCCGTTGACCATTTTACCATTTTCCCTATTCTATCTTGTAGCGATGGCTGACCATTTTGATGACGGGAGTAGTCAGGGGAGTGTAGGTCGATGGGGTGACCAGGACGATCATAGACGTCATCGTGAGCATCGTCATCGTCGGGATGGTCCTAGGCGTTTCGATTTGCATCGTTTTATTCAGATGGGGCCTAAGCCTTTAGTTGGTGGTGAGACTCCCGATGATGCTGAGGACTGGTTAGAGCGCATGGAGAGTTGTTTCCGTGCATTTCAGTGCACCGAGGAGCAGAAGATAGAGACCCTTAGCTTTCTTCTCGAGGGCCGTGCGCGCAAGTGGTGGCGATCAACTTCTGCGCCGATAGTCCAGTCCCAAGGTAGGGTGACTTGGGTCGATTTCCGTGCAGCTTTCATGCAGCTGTACTTTCCTCCAGCCCTTCGCCAAGCCAAGACGATTGAGCTCCTGAACCTTAAGCAGAGGAGTATGTCTGTTGATGAGTATCAGCAGAAATTCTTTGAGTTGTTACCCTTCGCTCCTCATATCAGTGGCAGTTCTGAGGCCAAGTATGATCATTTCCTCCAGGGCCTTAATCAGGAGATCTTTGATCGAGTCACTGTCTGTGATAATCCTACTTCTTATGATGGGTTAGTGAACCGGTGTCGCCAGGCAGAGATCAGTCTCCAGCGTGGTAGGGCTATTCTTTCTTCTTCTAGACCTCCGAGTACTTTGAGGCCTCGATCTCAGTCATTCAAGAAATCTGGTTCATCTTCTTCTGGATCTGGATCTCGATCTAGTGGTGTTTTCCGCTTTGGTAAGAAGAAGGAGTCTTGTGCGCATTGTGGGAAGAACCATCCATCGGAGCAATGCCGAGTAGCCGCAGGAGCTTGTTATCAGTGCGGAGAGATGGGGCATATTAAGAAGAATTGTCCTCAGTTGCGAGGTGGAGCAGGATCCGGTTCTGGATCTCAGACGACTGTTCAGCAGAGGAGGCAGGGTCAGGCAGTGGGTAGTTCGAATCTTCGACCTCGTGCCCAAGGTCAGGTTTTTGCGCTGAACCAGGATCAGGCTGCAGATGAGACGGAGAGAGTCATAGCAGGTACTTTTCATTTATGCGGTATTCCTGCTTTTGTTCTTATTGATACAGGAGCCTCTCATTCCTTCATTTCTGCACGATTTGTTAAGCGTCATAGGTTACCCTATGTTTCTCTAGACGTCATTCTTTCTGTTTCTACTCCGATGGGTCATTCGGTGTTAGCGAAGCGTCTAGTGATGGGTTGTCCCTTAGATTTTGAGGGTAACGAGTTGACTGCGAATCTTATGATCCTAGAGATGGAAGATTTTGATTGTATCTTGGGTATAGACTTATTGACTACCTACCGAGCTACTGTGGATTGTTACCAGAAGCTTGTTCAGTTTCGTACGACTGAAAGCTCTAGTTGGTTTTTCTATGGTGAGGGAGCGCGACCTCCGATGCCAGTGGTATCTGCTCTGAAAGCCTGTCGTGCTTTAGAGTCGGGCGGGGAAGGCTACCTCATCTATGCGATTGATTCATCCACAGGTAGTGTTGGTCTAGAGGATATTCCAGTGGTTTGTGAATTTCCTGATGTTTTCCCAGATGAGATTCCTGGTTTTCCTCCGGTTAGAGAGGTGGAATTTGGCATAGATTTAATGCCAGGGACTGCACCGATTTCTCGTGCCCCCTATCGTCTTGCTCCGTCAGAGATGAGAGAGCTGAAGCAGCAATTGCAGGATCTTCTTGATAAGGGTTATATTCGCCCGAGTGTTTCGCCTTGGGGAGCTCCAGTCTTGTTTGTCAAGAAGAAGGATGGATCGATGCGGTTGTGCATTGATTATCGCCAGCTGAATCGGGTGACGATCAAAAACAAGTACCCTTTACCCCGTATTGATGACTTGTTCGATCAGCTTCAGGGTACTTCTGTTTACTCCAAGATCGACTTGCGATCGGGTTATCATCAGATGAGAGTCAGAGATGATGATATTTCCAAGACTGCATTTCGTACTCGTTATGGGCATTACGAGTTTCTAGTTATGCCATTCGGATTGACGAATGCGCCAGCGGTGTTCATGGATCTGATGAACCGAGTCTTCCGAGATTTTCTGGATCAGTTTGTGGTGGTTTTCATTGACGATATCTTGATCTATTCCCACAGTGTGGAAGAGCATGCCCAACACTTGAGGATTGTGTTGAAGATTCTTCGCGAGAAGCAATTGTATGCTAAGCTGAGTAAGTGCGAGTTCTGGATTGATCGTGTGGTATTCCTTGGTCACGTGATTTCCAAGGAAGGAGTTTCTATGGATCCCAGCAAGATTGAAGCAGTGCTGAATTGGTCACGTCCGACGACGGTGGCTGAGATCCGTAGTTTTCTAGGTCTGGCAGGGTATTATCGTCGCTTCATCGTGAATTTCTCTCAGATAGCCAGACCATTGACGCAACTTACTCGGAAGGATGTTCCATTTGAGTGGTCATCCGAGTGCGAAGATAGTTTCAGAGAGCTTCGTCGACTTCTGACTTCCGCACCTGTTTTGGCGTTACCGTCAGGATCTGATGGTTTCAGTGTTTACACCGATGCCTCCACTCAAGGCTTAGGGTGTGTGTTGACGCAAAACGGTCATGTGATTGCTTATGCTTCCAGACAGCTGAAATCTCACGAGGAGAAGTATCCCACTCATGATCTGGAATTGGCAGCTATTGTGTTTGCGCTGAAGATTTGGCGTCATTATTTGTGCGGTGTTCAGTTTGAAATCTTTACTGATCATAAGAGTCTGAAATATCTGTTCACTCAGGCTGAGTTGAACATGAGGCAACGTCGTTGGATGGATTTGCTGAAGGATTATGATTGCGAGATCAAGTACCATCCAGGTTCTGCGAATCTCACAGCTGATGCGCTTAGTCGCAAGGTGAGAGCCTCTGCACTTCAGACTTGTGCTATGACTAGTGCCATCCAGGATAGTTGCTCGTTGGGGTTTAACTTCAAGCATCGGAAAGGTATGGAGAGCATTCGTGTTGCTACCATTTTATCTGAGCCCAATTTGTTCACTCGGATTCGAGAAGCTCAGATGTCTGATCTCAAGACTCAGAGATTAGCTCGGTTAGTTGGTGGTGATAGTAATTTCCATTATCAGTCCAATGGTCTTCTGTGCTTATCTAATCGGGTTGTAGTACCAGAGGATGACACTTTGAGGGACGAGATATTGTCTCAGGCGCATCGAAGCAAGTTAAGTGTTCATCCAGGAAGCAACAAGATGTATAGAGACTTGAGGCTGCGGTTTTGGTGGAAAGGGATGAAGCGCAGCGTGTATCAGTTTGTCTCCAAGTGTCTAGTTTGCCAGCAGGTTAAGGCAGAGCACCGTCGACCGGGAGGATTGTTGTTGAACTTACCTATTCCAGAATGGAAGTGGGAGCATATTACGATGGATTTCATTACTCACTTGCCATTATCTTCGAGGAACAGCGATGCTATCTGGGTAGTGGTGGATCGACTCACCAAGTCTGCTCATTTTCTGCCGTATAATCGTGATTTCACTTTCGATCGTATGGCTCGATTGTACATTCAGGAGATTGTACGTTTGCATGGAGTGCCTGTCAGTATTGTTAGTGACAGAGATCCTCGTTTTACCTCACGGTTTTGGGGTAGTTTCCAGTCAGCTTTGGGTACTACACTGAGTCTGAGTACTGCTTATCATCCGGAGACTGACGGTCAATCAGAGAGGACTATCCGTACGCTTGAGGATATGTTGCGAGCCTGTGTTATGGATTTCGGACCCGCTTGGCAGGATCATTTGCCTTTGATTGAGTTCGCGTACAACAACAGCTATCATCGTAGTATTGGTATGGCACCATTTGAGGCGTTGTACGGGCGACGTTGTCGTACTCCATTATTCTGGGATGAAGTCGGGGAACGGGTCACTACATAATACTTCTTGTAAATTCGTACAAACTTTCTTCAGTATCTTAATCAGGTGCACGATCAGAAATTTTGTTTCTTGTATAGATCACGCTAGAGATCTAAACGAAATTTGTATCGGGAGTTGATCAGCGAAATTCTCAAAATTACAGTGACGATGCCCGCAGCGTCCGGACGACTGCACCCTCTAAAATATGGGGTGACCGAAATTTTGTGAGAATGAGAGAATGGAGAAAAATTTAGTGGACAAAATTTTGGTATAAACGTTATATATCTATTACTATTATTAAGAATCTGTCTAATAGAGACAAAATAGCATGGTCTGTTTTTTTATCTTCCAACTTTGCCCTTGGTCTGTTTTTAATTTTTCCAATTTTGCCCTCATTTGGTATCCAAATTACATTTTTGTTTTTATTTATTTTTTAATTTCAAAAAACATTTTTTAAACATTTTTTAATTGCTCTCATTTGGTATCCAAATTACACTTTTGTTTTTATTTATTTTTTAATTTCAAAAAACATTTTTTAATTTTTTTAAATTACAATTATTCAAATAACATTTTAGTCCCTCGATAATTTTTTAAATTTTATTTTAGTCCATAAATAATTTAAAAAACTCTGTACACACGCACCGCGTATGCAAAGTACCTAGTGTCTTATTAAAATATTGAATACATACACACACACACACACATATATATATATATATATTAAAAATCTTCAATTTTTTTAGAACATTTTATTTTCATTATTTAAAATTCTCATGTAGTATTTTCTTTTTTCTTAAAAATACCATGCAAAGTCAAATCTTGATAATGTATTATACACACATATATATACATAGACATATATAAAATTAAATAGTCATTATTTAAATTCTTAATTAATTATTATTAATTAATCAATTATATACTTCTAAAAAATATTCCACGAGAATATTGTAATAGTAGCCACCACTATTAATAATATTATTTAGTTATTAGCTTCTAAATTTACTAAATAAATAATTGTGAACTCATTATAATCCTGATCGACGATCAAACAGAGCTAATGTATCAATTGTACAAATCTCGTTCATATAATGAAAACTAAAACTTTCAAACTAATTTTTTTTTCCATCAATTCATGTTTTTACTGCTGCTAGTTTTGTGAACTTCTTCATTAAAAAATTCAGTTCCAGTCTCTTCACATAATTTGCAGTTAAGCTAACTTCTACAACTTTTATTACATGAAATCAACTTATAAACTCTTTTATAAGCTATCTGTTTGATATCAATCAAACTACCGTCACCAAAATTCAACTCTTTGAATGTGACTATCTCAACGGAAAATGCTACACCCCATTCTACAAAAATACAAGTTGCACTTTTAAACATAGTGGAAGGTGGTGGTAAAGCTTCTCAAACATAAGCAAAAGAGTATATCCATATTCCACTCAATCCAAATGAACTAATATACAAAACTTGGTCAATGACGTTAATAATTTATTAAGCTACCCATCTTTTCACAAAAACCAAATGTAAAAAGTGCTAATATGTCCATCTTCAGATGGATAAAGTTCCTGGGAGTTGCATATATGTATTTGAACAATACTTTCCTCTTGAGCTAACTTTTGGATTTGAGTTAGGACCAAGACTCAATCTTAACTTTTAAGGTTGAGTTAGATCCAAGTCGTATTGTTGATTCTTGGGCGTGAGAGGATTGTATCAATATGTCCTACATCAGTTGGATATAACAGCTTGAACAATCTGCCCTTTTTGGCCTGAATCTCTAGCGCAAAGTTTCTACACTTCAAATCACAGTTTCTACAATTCAAATAACCACTATCCCAAAACCTCAATTGAAGCTTTATTTAACTCACCATTTCCTTAGACACAGTAATCGCATAAGGATATCCGAATCTGGAAAACAAAACATACCTTGCCGCCCAAGGTGTAGGCATCGGTGTGGCAGAGAGCAGTGAAGAGTATCTTCACTCTCACCTCGCCGGCCTGCGGCGGCGCCACCTGTACCTCCTCTATCACTGGAGGCTTGTTGGGTTCCCAGGCCACCGCAGCTGGAAAAAAAAACACACACACACACAGAGTCGTACATGTGATTATCGGGGCCTGAGACAATATGTTAAAAAAAATTATTGTGATAAATAACTGTAAAGCTCATTTTGCAAATTAAAAATAACCAAACAATAGATATAATGAAAATATAATTTACGAGTTAGATATTTATCTATTTGCAATTTTTTTCTTCATGCGCTACAACATCAACATGACTCTAACGTAATACAGTATTATATGAACAATTATATTGAAAAAATATTGAAATTGACAAAAATTGTAAGATATGTTGCCAAAATTGAAATTTATCAATATAAACTATCAAAATAAAAAAAATGATAAATATAATGAACTAATATTGTAAAAATATATAATTTGTTTTAAATAATAAATATAATATTTTATTCAAGAAAATAGAAAATAAATATATGTAAAATAAGTAAGTATCAAAATTTTTTGTGTTTTATTTTTTGAAATGGGTCCAACTACATAAATTCAAGAAAAGAGATCAAATATTCGACAATTAGAGTATAAAATTTTAACACATGAGTTGACACAAGATAAAATAATAAATATATTGGTTAAACATTACCATTTTATTCATACAAGATTTTAAAAAATTTAATTAATGAGCCGTATAGCTTTATTGTTTGGGCTCTACATAATTTGATTAAATTCACAACGAACATAATCATTATATTTAATCATGTTTTCAATGGATCAATGTCCATTTTTTTTAAATGTTCATTTCACATACTATTTAAGTGCATGTCTCAACAACAAGAGACTTGAGTTTTTTTTTTTTATTTTGGGCCCCTGTGAGGATCGGGCCCTGAGGCGATGACCTCTCTCGCCTCATAGGAGACACTTAGCTGCAAATCACGATTGCAAATCACGGAAAACGAGATGAGAACTATACCTTTGCAAGTAATCACTTGACCTTGAGTGGCCATTGCTTGAAGAATGCAAAGAAAAATTCACTCACAGAGTGTGACTGGTAGGGAAGATGAGACCGACCGACAAAACTATCCGTCGGCTAATTCCAACTCGAATTCGGGTCAGCCCAATTATTAATGAGCCTGAATATAATACTGGGCCTCGGTCCAATATAATTGGCCCAATACTGGCCACCATTTTAAATCAAAACTCAGAAGGCAAAACTCAGAAGTTCCGCCGCCGCTGCCGTTACTACTAAACCCCAACGGCCACATCATCGCCGCCGATTCCTCACCACTCACGCACCTCAAAATCTGCTGACCCTACTGTCAATAGAAGCCACTTCTAACGCCGCCTCCTGTCACCTACATTTCCATACCCAGCTGGTATCTTGCGAAAGTTTCATCTCATTTTTTAATTCGTTTTTTTTTGTTGATTCATTTATTTATTCCCTGAATAGCTTTCCAATCCTGATTGCGTAGTAGAGATTTGCATACAATGAAAGATATTTCAGTTGCTTATTAATATTAGTTAGGGTGAAGTGATTTGTTTGTATTTCTAAATTGATTCTGGAAACTGTCAACGAATTGTCCTGCCATCCTTGCTATCTCACTAGAAAAGACAACCTTAAATCGAGACATCGGTGCATATATCCGTGGAATGAAATGAATTTCGAAATTCATTCACAGCTTTTGTAAAAATTAAGTTTGCTCGCTAACTCCTTCCTGGGACCTTAACTCCAGCTAATTTGCTTATGGTCTGAATCCTTTTCTTTAGTTCATCTGGACACTACCATATTCTTGAATTTATGTTCAGTTTTTTTCTCCAGAATCTGGATTAAAGACCATTAGATTATGATGAACATGGAAGAGAAAGATCCTACTAAATCAATGGATTGGAAAGTTATTGAAGAGTCGGTAAGCAGTGATCCCAATCCCAGTTCTGATCCAGTTATAAAGAAACGACTCCCTAGAAGAATTAGGCAAATCCCAGAGTTTTATTTCCTTCCTCGAAGATCTATACCGTATAACCTGGCTTTTTATGGGGCATGGATAGCTGGTGGAATTGGTGCTGGCATGGTGATAGAAACCTGGATAAACAAAAAGGTCAAAGGTATGGCTTGTGCTTTCCATTATTTTTCTTCATCGGATATTTGAACTGGATTCAATGTGTTACATGTCTTCAGAGCACTTGGTGCTACACACACTGTGATAATGATTGAATTTTTGCTTTTGTTCCGGCAGACTTACCCCTGTCCCAAAGACCTTTTAATAAACTTCCTTCTCATCTGCCTATCTCTCTTCTGTATCACATGTTTTTCGACGTATGGACCCAAGTTTTGCAAAGTGCTTAAATATTAAAATTTTCCGGTAGATTGTTGATCATTTGTTACATTCTCTGAATGTTGGGAGCATGTCCCATGGCATCTTCTAGTTTTGAGAAACCTTCGAGCTAAAAGACTTGTCTTCTAACATCCCACTATTTGGGACGGATACATCATCCATGGAACAACTCATATAATGGGGTATCGTACCCACTTACTATACTAACTGGTTTCAAGGGTGGGTTGTTGTTGAATTGATTGAAATCTCTCTTATTGAATCATAAAATCGTGAAAGTAGCTAATGGTTTAACGGCAAGACGCTAGTTCTTAAAAGAAAAGGTCCCAGCATCATGATTTCTCTACAAGTTCTTCTTCTCATTGTTCATTTAATCACGTTTTGAGGTTAAATTGAGGTTGAAAGTTTTTTTTACTTGTTTTGCAGAGGATGGAGGGGTCATCTGGGAGTTTGACAAATGACGGCTGGTTTATATTTTGTGTCCTCTTTTTTAGTCTTACTTGAATGATTTGGTGTTGTACCCGTGTCAAATTTATTAATAATTTTATATTATCTCGCGAGATTGATGTAAGAATCAATTTAAATTTGTTACATAGATATATATGTGTGTGTGTCTATATATATATATATATATATATATAGAGAGAGAGAGAGAGAGAGAGAGAGAGAGAGAGAGAGAGAGAGAGACTGAAAATCCTAATAATCACTTGGAAGTTTTACTTCAAGAAGGATACAAAGAGATCGAGAAAATTTGGAATTATTGAAAAGAGCAAGTGAGACGGAGCTCACATGGGAAATTGTAGCACCCCTATGACATAAATTCTTGGTAGAAAAAGGTACAAAAAGAATCGAATGGATGTCTGAGATCATTGAATGACTTGTAAATTAGAGTGTTTTAATAAAAGTTCTGTGAATTTTAAAATAGTACGAGTTTGCAAACATGAGCCCAATTTCCAACCTTTCCACTTGATCTTCATAACTAAACACGAACCGAGCTACAATTCGAGCACTTAATCGAGCCGAAGTAAAGCCCAAAATAATTAGTTCTTATTATTCGATTGCTCAATGCTCAATATGCTAAAACAAGCATGAAATGTGCATTCCAATGATGCGGAAAGTATGAAGAAAGGCTCAGAGGTTGATCCGATTCAACATCATTTTCTCTGAGCCATAGAAAATAGAGAGGTGCAATGTAATGTAAAATGGTAAAATATCCTCCAAAAAAACATCGGTAGTTTGCACTTCACAGAGTCATGGCTATTTGCTGCTCTTTTTAGCACGCTTTCCATGGCCTTTCTTTGGCGGTCCCTTTCCACGACGCTTCAACATTTCGAGTTTGTTTAAACGCCTGCAAAAGTCGATAAAATTTGGAATACAAAATCATTTCATAGCAAAATCACTGTTTAAAGAACTATTACTCTTGTTCTTGACGAGCTGTGATGAGGGGATCATCCTTCTTGATATCATAAGGGTACCAGGCAGCGACTTTCTCACCGATCAGCTTCTTGCGCAGTATCTTATGGGGAGACCTTTGCCCCGTTGGATTGAGAACGTGACCAAAAATCCTAGCCCTCGCCTCTGTAACTCCTTTCAATGCTGCATCAGCCAGCACATTCTTCAAGCTCCCCAAACTTCTGCCGAAACTCATACCTTGGATATTAATTTCCTACTTCATTCACAACAAATTTCAAAACCCAGATAGCCTTCATAATGATTAATAAAATAAACTTAGCAAATCACAACATATTACCAACGAAACCGCTTAAATCTCTCGACTGGCATATAATCAAACAGTAGTGGTGCAACGTTCGAGAAACTAAAGCACCAATGGCATATAATCAAACAGCAGAGGTGCAAAATTTGAGAAACTAATGCATAAATCAGTAAAAAAAACAGAGTTAAAACCCGAAACCAAACACGAACAAATCGGGTACCTGTTATGACAGAGCTGTCGATTTGTACTGGTAATTGCTTCGGGATGCTTCAGTTCGTATTATTAGGCAGAACAAAAGCAATAAAATCAAATAGCAAGAAAATCGATCATTTTACCCTTTTCTTAGAGTTGAGCTTTAATTGAAAATTGATCTCAAATATCGCATAATTATTCCTTTGAAAAAAGTGTAAGATAAATTAAATTAAATTAGAAAAACACCAAACAAATCGTATTGGAATAAAATATTTAAAAAAGATTTAAGTCATTTTAACAAACTTGTGAAAAATCGAAATGACCATCATTAAAATTTACTAGTTACTACTCCCAGTGAGCAAGACAGGAAGCAAAGCAATACAACTCATGACATCTAATCTAAAATATGCAAAAGGGGGGGCATCAAAAGGGAGTCACATGATGAGAGATGGACAAAATGTGGAAAAGGATACAAAGCATTCCAGAAGAAGCAAAATACCCACCTGGATGAAGGATTACGTCCCTTAGGAAGGGAGTCGGGTTTTCAGTGAGGATGCGGAGATAACAAACTAGTCTATTACATTTACGGTTGAGTTTTATTTTGTTTCTTTGCTGCAAATAATTAGGGATTAAGGAAATATATAATGATGTAATAGGGTTGTTCTTCGATCATTCAGAAATACCAATATTGAGTATTGTTTTGGGAGTTAGCACAGACTCAAAAGTTTGCAACATAATCTATCATTGGTGCTCTCGTTGTCCATCTCAAGAGGTGACGCTGAGGAATGAATACGTCATCAAAGCTATGCGACAACTCAAAACCAACTTCAAGCTACATTCAAAGGCTCAACTGGCCAGTTACACCAAATTGCTCGAGCAATATTTGATGCACATGGATTTGAGGAAGGGCAGATGTCCCAAAAGATGCAAGAGACTTCAGAAGAAACATCGGAATCGCCGTTCAATCTTAAGGAAGGAGAAGAGTTTCATCACAAACAGGAGGACGAAGGGTACGATCTGCTACTTTACATGAAAGGGGTCAAGTTCCATCTCCAATTATTCACTGGAAAATACATGCATAATTGGGTCTACAAAGCTGAGAAGTACTTCACCTTGCATGTTATTCCCCCAGCAACTCGTGTACGGTGGGCTTCCATTTGTGGGTGAAGCTGCTTCATGGTATCAATGGACGAACCACAACATGCCGCTGACGGATTGGGAATCCTTTCTGGTAGCCCTAAAAGAACGTTTCAGATCATCGATCTATGGTGAACCACTGGGGAGTATTTCCAAGGATAAAAGGGCTATGTTTTGCTCGCGAACGAAAAATATAATGCCAATCACCGTTGCGAGAATAGATTCATGGTCCTTCTGGATGATATTGATGTTCCTGGGAATTAATGATCTCGAGGGTACTTTCGAACAAACTGGGAACTTGAATAACAAGAGGTAAGTTTGCATGCTATCACATCTGCATCTAACCCCCGCATTTTCCTTATTACAGCAAGTCACCAGCAGATCCGAGTTGAAATTTTGATCGACACTAGTAGCCACAAAAATTTGTATTAGAGAAACCAACCTCTTGGTCTAGCTTCTATGTTGAGTGGAATACCACTATAACACAATTCATCACTCATATTGGGATGATCCCTTTTCAGGCATTATATGGAAGATTTTCTCCCACTTTTCCACCGTATGCGAGAGGAAGTAAATTACTGACTGTTGTGGAGCAAAACCCACTTGCCTACGCCGCCCATCGCAAGGAGAAACAATTTGAAGTAAGAGACCTGGTTCTTGTAAAAATGGCACCGTATCGGCAAACTACTCTAGCCCAAAGGTTCATCCTAAGCTATATCAAAGGTTATTTGGGCCTTTCTCGGTGATATCCAAGGTTGGGCACATAGCTTACACCTTACAGCTACCCCCCCGACCCCCTAGCCACATTCACCCCACATTTAATGTGTCTCATCTCAAGTTATTCTGACGAGAGAAACCAGAACGAGTGGAACAACTTCCTGAATTCAGTATCAATAACAGGCCTTTAGTTGTTCTATTGATATTCTGGCCACTCAAGTTGCAACCCTCAAGAACATACAAGTCAAGCGGGCACTAAAAATTAAATCAAAACTCAACTGTTTTTAAATTAGATCAAATTCATTCTTCCTATTTGCATCCAAGAATATAAAGATAGTTTTTTTTCTCAGCACCTTGGGATAAATGTAAATGTTAGCATCATATTACGGAACCCTTTTTCCCAAGTTGTATTTGTTATTTTTTAGTTCAGCATGTGATGGTTTCCCATATATTCGGACATTTTTGCGAACACTTCAACTGCACTTGACAATAATGATTGCATACGTCACTCGGTGAATTGAGGTTAAAACAAAATGATAGAAAAAAAAGTGCAAAATACTCACCTCCGTGCACAGTGGCAACAATACTTATACTTTGTTTGAGTTTGGGATTTAGCTTCAACTTTAGCAACAGTAGAGTTGGCCAACACTATGTACCACTAATGCGGAAAGTCGGTCAATTTCCTGCTCCTGGAGATGGACAATTAATTGGGAAAATTGAAGTCATTCATAAAAAACTGGGGGAAAATTTTGAAAAATTAGAACATATATGTTATCGTTAGCTTTTATGCTCAATTCTTGTGTGGTAGAAATCGTTGAACAAAAATCGCAGAAGCGTTTTAGAGTGGAAGATGTTTACCTCTCTGATGGAGAAGAATCTTGGGATTTTATCGTTTTATGATTTTTGAAATTCAGATTTGAACGATTTTTTCCGGAAAAAGAAAATATCGGAGTTGCAGGCAAGACACAAACTTCAAATGAGCATTATCAAATGACGATTTATCTAAATGGCCTGAAGTCATGTAATTCGAGATGAACTTTATGTATTCGAACTAAATATGATCACTATAGATCCACTCGAGGGAATTGTTCTCTACAAAAAAACTGGGGTTTGGTAAGACGGTAATAACCTTCAAAACAAGATCAATAGCAAGAGATTATAATCAGAAGCAGTGTATTGGCTATGAGGAAAATGTTTTCTTAAATTATAATGTTCAAGTCCATTAGGACAATGCTGGTCATAGCAGCATGATGTGACTATAAAATACGGTAGATGATTGTGAAGACATTGTTCCCTAATGAGTGACATTAAAGAAGAAATTTACATGTCTCAATCTGAAGTATTCATATCAATATGAGTGAACTAAAGTAACTTCATAGATCCATCTATAGGTGAAGACATTGTTCCCTAATAGTGACATTAAAGAAGAAATTTACATGTCTCAATCTGAAGTATTCATATCAATATGAGTGAACTAAAGTAACTTCATAGATCCATCTATAGAGTCAAACAGATAACCATGAGTTAGAACCTCAGATTTGACAATATTTTCAAAGAGTTCGGCTTTGTTAAAAAGCCTGAGGAACTACAAAAAGATTAGTAGAATTATGATATCTACCCAAATTGATATTGCATTTTAATTGCTTATGGCAAGAAGATATTAGTCGTATATCAGCCCTTTCGAGAATTGTCATTTGGCAAGTTGTGACGATTTAGGAATTTTGGGTTTCGGCTTCATAGTCGAGGCACCTCTACCACTTTGATTAATTATAGATTTTTTGTTTTGGTTTTCAAGTCGGGGGAGCCTCTATCATTTTGATTGATTGCGGGCTTTGGATGTCGGCCTTCGGGTTGATGTTATCTGCCAAACCTGGATCCATAATATCATTTGTTTGGCCAAACGATTTATGACTGCAAAAAATTTTTGAATCATATTTCATAAGTTTAAATGAATATTTTTGCGAGGAAATGATATGGAATTTATGTTTGAATGATTTGAGTAATGAAACTTTCAGATATATTTTATACATTTTTCGAAAATTTTCTTATGTGATTATATTTGATTGCTATATAGTTTGGGATAATCGACGGTCCAGGGATGGGTAGTTTTCCCTATAAATAAAGTGATTGTGTTCAATGAAAATTGTACATAAGTATTGACTCATTATCTCTTTTCTTTTATGAATTATCTCTACTCATCTCTCTTTCTTTTATGGTTTATAACACGTTATCAGCATGATGTTATAAACAACTGATGATGAACATATTTCTCATTCTCTTAATGCTATTGGAATATCACAACATATCATCAATATTCAATTTTATGATATATTTGTTAGTGTTCTGGAAGTAGCACAATTATAATTATTGATATATTGGTTCCCATGAAATATCATTATGTTGATGGCTCTAAAGTAATGTAACATAATTTTATATTGAGAGAAATTCATTATTAAGATACGATATAAGGTTAAATATTGAGAATCTAAAGAGATTCATGATTGAAATATGATAATAAATCTAAGATCTATGAATATGATTGAAAGATAGATTTATATCAAAATATATCAATATTTATAAAGAAATATTGATCAAAATATCAAAGATTTGTTGATATTTATGAAGAATATTTATATAATCTCCAAGACTTGACAAGATTCTTGAGGAGTATTAATTTAATGATCTTTTGGTTGAATATTTTTTTAAGGATACTATGAATCGAGATATTTATTACAATTTCTTAAAAAATATCAACATAAGATCTGAAATGTGGGGACTCGGACGCTAATCAAGTTCTTAATCATGTTTGGGACTAATTAATCAATTATAAAACAGGGTCTAAATTTTTTTTTTAAACAAAGCGGAAACGTAATGTAATTTACTCAAATTACATATTAAACATTAACATACAAATCTTGCATTATCTACAAGACTTCAACTAGGTTCAACTACATATCAGTGCTGAATCCTATGTTGCTTCGAAGCCCGGATCTCCACGCTATCTAATCTTCTCTCATCCTTTTCTTGACCCTGATCCAGCCCCACCTGTTGTCATGCACACATACAAAACAAGACAACGGATAACTCCGGTGAGATATAAATATCCCAGTATAAACAATATAAACATGCAGTCATATAAAAGCATATACGAAGTATTCATAACATGTCTCAAATCAGAAACATAAATTCATATCAAACATTCAATAATCATGAATGGCATAAACAATGTAAATCAACATGTCATATCAGACTCAACTCAACCGACGCGTCGTCTCAGACTCGACTCAACTCTATCCTAGGGATCCCGATGTCTGGATATAGGTGATTATAACAAATCTCAGTCGATAGGAATGAATCAATCCCTAAACGGCATCGATATAATTAATATCTCCAGTGTCTGGGCGAATCAGCCGCAGAATTGACGAATCAGTCAAGAATTAGGCGAATCAGCCAATACCAGACGAATCAGCCTGTAATTAAGCGAATCAGCTTAAGTTTAGACGAATCAGTCAATCACCAGACGAATCAGCCGGTGACTAGGCGAATCAGCCTATAATAAGACGAATCAGTCAATAACCTGACAAATCAGCCGATGACTAGGCGAATCAGCCTATGACTCAACGACTCAGTAATCAATACATACAGTCAGTATCTAAGCAACTCAATCAATGACTAGCGAATCAGCAGTCATTACATACAGTGGCTATAAATCAATAGAGTACAATCATCAATCTCATCAATTACAAGAATCAATGTAATAAACTAAGTATGTGATTTAGGAGAAACTCGAGTCAAACCTTCCTCGAGTTGTGCAATCCCAACACAACATTAATTTATACCTTTCTTTCTGATACCCTGGCTCTGTCGAAGTCTCGAACCCCAAGCCTGTCAATACTTAGTCTGACAATAACAATATCGAGGGTATGGTATCAATACACCACTCAATTAATACTGGATACAAACAGAATTCAATCAAATTCTGTTTCAACAACATAACATCATAGTCTCAATATATTCAGCCCTATCATATCATTCAGATATCAATTCTAATATCTCATAATCGATGATAATTACATTCTGATATCAAGTCGACTCCAAAACTACTCCGAAAATCATAACAATTCCATAATCAGTCCGTTTCTTAATCTGACTTCGATTCTATGCTGTTTACTATGTCAAGAACAACATATATACGTTCCATTCAATTCTGACAATATCATAATTCTAAAACATGTAAAAACGTAGTAAAACTTACGTCCAGTTGTAGCCTACGTCGATAGGAACTCAATACCGAAGTCGGATTCGAAATCAGACGGACGGATTTCTAGAAAAAGGCGTAAGGATTTTCTCCTTTCTTCTTCAGACCCTTTTCTTCCCTTTTCTCAATGAATTTCGAATGGATTACAATCTATATATATCAGTGCATGCATGTCAAGAGGTGGCGCATTCTTTGCAAAACACGTTGCACCGCGGGTGCGGTAGGTGTAAGACCGCGGGTGCGCTCAAGCTTCGGCAATCTTATCTGTTCCGAAATTACATGACCGCGGGTGCGGTACATGTCAAGACCGCGGGTGCGGTCTTACACCGCGGGTGCGGTCTTGTTCGCACCGCGGGTGCGGTCCTGCTTCGCTAAAACTGACCAAGTTTCTGTCCATGCACCGCGGGTGCGGTACATGCAAGGCCGCAGGTGTGGTGTTGCGTCGGCAACACACTCTGAAATTCAAAATAAATGGCCACACATTATCTTAAATCGTGTCTCCGTTGGCCCTTTCGTAATCACGTTAACTTATAACTCAATAAGCCTTGATCAACAGTGATAATTTCTCGGGCATTACATGAAATGTAGGACCGAGTGCTTACCGCTTTACCAAAAGCTATATCTAGTAGTAATGGTGCAACTCAAATCTTTTAAACCGCACAGCAGCTCAAGCACCACGGTTCGATCGCTCTACCAAGCAAGGACAATTATTGCACCCAACAATCTCTCTCCCAATAATTGCATTCCTTGCAATCAAAGGGAATCGAACCCGTGACCTTGGTTCTGATACCAATTGTAGGACCGAGTGCTTACCGCTTTACCAAAAGCTATAGCTAGTAGTAATGGTGCAACTCAAATCTTTTAAACCGCACAGCAGCTCAAGCACCACGGTTCGATCGCTCTACCAAGCAAGGACAATTATTGCACCCAACATGAAATTATTTATATTCCTAAATAATGTGACTAATGATCTAACATCTATCAAAAGAAAATGCATGATATATCATTAGTCACTATTTTATTATTTGTAGTGACGCCATGTTCAATGATGAACAACATATGTTATTTGACAAAATATATATGAGTATGTTGCAGTGAGACCACGATCTTTGAAAGAGAATATATGACAGTGAGATCACAACGTCATTAATAAAAATAAAATTGTAAACCCAATGAATATATAATCATCGTCTATATTAAATATTGACGCTTATGGTAGTCTATGCACTATCATGACAGTAAATTGAGTTTTGAACATTCATGTATTTCTCATCCACTGTCACTGATTTTCAAGTCTATGTTTCATTGCATATTATTCACCATTCTTATGTTATTCCCTAACATGCCTTGAATTTTTATGGTGAATTAATAGATTCAATTAAATTTTAAGAAATTCTAACATGTATTTATTTTGATTCACATAAATTATTCCGTGATATAAATAATTTATAAATTTTGATAATGTATTCTATCAATATATTTCATGGGATATTACTTTAATTTATTATGCAATTTTGTGATAATTTTTTGATTTGGGATTTTTTTTTTATTTAAGAACATGTTGGGTTGTTAAATCTTTATTTCCTAAATTTTGATTAAATTTTGAGTGTGAATACACTTTTTACTAGTCTCAAAAGTCAAAATTATTTCATTAAAATTATCTTTATTTTAAAGTGCTGATAAATAATAAAATATTGTATTACATATTGTTGTTTTAGGCTGTGTTTGGTTGCAGGATAAAATAAACTAATGATTAGTATGTAAATGATAAAGAAAATGATTGTCGTAGAAATGTAATATATGGTAGTATGTTTGGTAAGATTTTTAAGTGTAGGATAATTTTGAAATTTTTGATGAAAGGAAAAAATTGTCCTTCCTCTTTTTATTTTGTTCTTCCGGTCCGGCGGTGGTCCGACGACGTCTGTGCGGTGGCGGTCCGGCGAATGTCCAGCGACGACGGTCCGGCGAAGGTCTGGCGGTTCGAAGAGGGAGGCGGCGACGGTAGGGCGACGGTCCGGCGGTGCTGCGGCGGTCCGATGAGGGTGGCGGCGGCGGTCCGGCAGCCGAGGTGGTTCAATAGCGGTGAAGGAAGAAGGGTAAAATTGAAAAGGGAGTAGGGATAGAGGAGTAATTAATAATCCTACGGAAGAAGGAGGTATTATTTAATCACACGTAATACAACCTAATCATTTATAGGAGGGATTGAGCTGGTTAAATAAAAATCATACCAAACACAGGATAAAGAGTGATAAAATAATCTATCCTACCTAATCCAGCCAACCAAACACAGCCTTATATGTTTTGCAAATGTATGAACAAAAAAATCTAATATATGGAAAGACATTCATGAGAGATCTGAATGTCGTTATTTAAGATGAAAGATATATTTTGTACATGTAAGAATTTGAAAATGTACATTCAATTTCTAAAGTTAAATTTCTCAATTCTAATACCATAGTCATAGTATTTTGTTTATTCAAAGTTGTTTAACTAATGTGATCCATTCTATAAGATGAATGTAATAGTGTCAATGAACACAATTGATAACAAAGAAGAATATATTATCTCAAATAAGATATGAATTATAAAATTGGCATAAAACGTTGAGATATTCATCAAGCCCGATATAAAATTTGTGGAGGTCGATGATGTCTACCCAAATTATATTTTCATTGTATGTTGATACAAATGTATTAATGATCTAGAAGATCATTTGATTGACGATGAAACGAAAAGATATGCTTGATACAATAAAATAGTGATGAATATTAACGTATATGGATTTTAGAATCCAATGCCAATATTGATTTGGTGTAAATAACATATTGCTAATCAATAGTTTTAAAGAGCTAATATTCTTCAAAAGTATCATTGATACAAAAATTTTCAGAGTTTAGAATATCAATTGGATTCAGCATTCAAATTATATAAATAGTCACAAAACTATTGATAGTGCACAAAGATGTTAATGATGAAGCCAAAAGTTCTTGGATTGATAAATATGAAGATTTTTTAATCAAAATATCTAGGAAATTTTATGAATTTTTATTTATGACTTATCAAATTTTATACAACTATCATAAGCTCAAGTTGATAGAAATCCCCATATTATCTGGAATGAATAAATAATGTGGGCCCATGAATTGCATCTTGTTGTTTGCAAAAATACGTTTTGAGAAAAAATTTCAGAATATATCATCAAGACAAGCTTGATTAGAAAAAATAATATAAATATCAATTTTATAATTATAAATACGTTGATTTAGTTGGTTTATTATGCCTCCAATCAACTATTAAAACAATTGATTTTGATAATAAATGCATCATATTTTGGGGATATCTGAAATATATGTTATTTATATTATGCTAACTGATAATATGTTATATAATATGTGCGATAAATGCATTAGAATAAATTTCATGAAGATATTGTAGATATTTTGGAAAAAATTTAAATCTTATGATCAAATATTTTGAGCAATGAAATTTTTATGACTGTAATTTCTCATTTTTATTCTTGTAAAATAATATTTCCATCATTGAGGGGAAGAAATAAAATCTAAAAGAATATTTTTGAGATGGGTCCCAATGTAAGATAATGTAAACATGAATTTCCAAGTTTAAATCTCAAAATATTTCATTTGATCTTGTGTATAAAATCGATTATGCTATTTAGCTTCCTTAATATTCTAGTTGAACAATGTATACAATTCGTCTAAAGCAACGAAGAACCCCTTTAAAGAAAATGAGAGAATATCTCAATGTCAAAATAATAATAGAGTCTAGTCGTTATGAAAGAAATTGATGTACTAAATGAAATATTTTACATAAAACGTGCTAAAAGCGTGATTGACCAAAAATTTAATGAATTCAATTTGGATGGTGTTATTCACAAAGTATATTAAAAGATGAGTTTTCACATATTATTTGAGATCAAAATGATATAATTGTTAATGTGTTTTTGCTATAATACAAAATGATGATTATCTTGAAATACCATTTGTAATGATTGTCAATAGAAATGATTGATAAATGACGTGTGAAATATGAGCACACTTAGCTCAGGGTTTCTAACCCAAAATTGGTTATGAGAAAATATTTTCAATTGTCATGTATGTGTTAATTTGATAGCAATATGTATTGAAAATCTTCTTAGAATTTGAAATGTCAAATAGATGTTGATTCAACGTCCAAAACTATTATTTCAATAGAACATATCATTATATAAATTAAAATGATAACATGCATCAACTTTGGCAAATCAGTGTACAAGTTTAGAATACAAAAAGTTGATGATTTCAAGTGATGCTTGTCATAAGGGGAGCAGTCAAAGTTGTAATCTTTTTTGTCTCGTCTATTATTTTTCTCTCGTAGTTTTTCAAAAATAAGTTTTTAATAAGATAATTAACAATTAGTGAGAGATGTCGTACTTTTTTTCCTTACTAATATTTTGTCCCACTGGGTTTTTCCTAGAAAAGATTTTAACGAGGCACATCTATCGTCGGAAAGACATCTAAAGAAAGTATCTATTGATGTACTGTTTTTCTTTCGTTCGAATTTTTCCCATTGGATTTTATTAACAAAGTTTTAACGAGACATCATTGAGTCCCGATGAAGCTTCTAAGCATCCATCTTGCAAATGGATATTTGACGAATTATTGTTTCTGCAAATAATCATCTAAAGGAGAGTGTTATAAATATATTCTTATTGCAGATAATTATTTTAATTAGTTAGATTTGAAAGATTTGTATTCAAGATAATATATGTAAAGATTTATATGTTGTAATTTTTTTCTATAAATTAGGTGATTGAATTCAATAAAAATTACACCTGAATATTAAGTCATTCTCTCTTTTCGTCTCTCTTTCGTCTCTCTTTATGTTTTATATCACAATTATCATAGACTTGAATATAATAAAAATCTAAAGAATATATATTCCATTGATAAAGTCATGCTGGACCGGGCCCACAAAGATGGCCCATTTGTACGATAACATAATCATGAGTAGGCCAAGTTTTATTATTATTTATACTTACTTTCGAACACTACATGTGTAATGTCTATTCAAACATAAAATCAAAATAGAAAGCCAACTGGGCAAACAAATCGACTTAAAAGTCAAAAGCAAACAACTGCACTGAGACAAATTAATATCATCCATCGATATTCAATTCTATAAAATACTTACATTTCAATTTTAGTTTGTTTCTGAATAAAAAAAATAAAGCATTAAAATTTTCTAGTAGTACAAGTTATATCAAATTATGATTTTAAACATCACTCAGAAACATTTTTATCCAAATGCGACCTAAAGGATTTGATAGACCGAATATACGGTCTCACAAAAGATCAAATCATTTTTTAATATTAGAAGTATTATTTTTATTGTGAATATAGGACATAATCGACTCATCTCATAAATAAACAGTAAAGACCTAATCACATTCAAAATGATTACAATATTGAATGCTGCTTCTGAAATCCATCATAAGTCACCGTGCGAGAGCTTAAATTTATAGTTATTAAATTCAAAGTTTCCTGCATATAAAAAGTATCCCCACAATTGATAGATTGAATATATGTTACATCATTTTTCAAAATTAAATTATAATTATTTGAAAAAATAAAAAGATAAAAAATCACACATAAATTATTTCAAAATTTTCATATAAAATATATAAAATCATATCTCAATCACCATCCACTTTATTCAAAATTTAGGTTCGTTAGAAAAATATCTCCCAACTTGTATTACTCCATGCCTTTACTTCAATTTATTCTTATTCCCCACGATGGGGACTCGGACAAGAAAAAAGTTATTTTAGCTTTTGCAGCAATGAGAATTGTGCATATTATATGTAAGTTAGATTGATATATAATATATATATATAGTTTATTTACATTATGACCAAAGTTTGAAGAAAAAAAATATCAAATATATAGTTTATTTACATTATGACCAAAGTTTGAAGAAAAAAAATATCAATATAACTTATATATAATATGCACAATCTCATTGCTGCAAAGCTAAAATATATATATATATATATATATATATATATATATATATATATATATATATGAGACTTGATTTTATAAATAAATGGTTAAGTTTCACATATATCATATAAACTTAATCATTAATTATAGATATTAAATACACCGACGAAATTAAATTATATATAAAATAATATTATACAATAATTCATATTAAAATTTTATGATGTTATTAAGTTACTATTATTAATATAAATAAGTATTATTAAAGTCAATAAATGTATTGTTGTAACGTTTAAATTTTGGTGACGTGTTAAAAATAAAAACAAGTAAAGATTAAATAAATCTCAGCAGAAAAATAATTCAATAGAAATTCATATTAGCAAATGTAAAAAATAAAAAATAAAGTAAAATCCAATTGCCTTTGATGAAACTAGAATTCAAAATCGACAGACCCTGCATATTTGAGAATTTCAGCAGTAATCTGAATTCATCCCTGATTGGTCAAGACCAATCATCAACATATCTTGAAGTTTATAAAATGTTTTGTAACATAAAAATAAATTAATACGGTTGTTTGATATTAGTGTACTGGATATTTAATGGAGTGTATTATTTTTGGCAAAAGACGAAAGACACATTATACTGAGTACTATTTTTTGATAACAACGTTGCACGATCTAAATATGTACACTCAAATTTGAACATTGCAAATAATCTATATAAGACTGTTTCAAGATTCGAGATTAACTCAATAGCAAAAAACCATGGGGTAACATTTTTATGGCTTTATTGCAATATGCACAATTGCCTAGTATTTGCTAAAAATGTGGTAGTTATGGCCACATAGCAAATAAATGTCAAACCAAGTTGGCGCAGGTCTTCATTTAGACTATTGATACCTGAGAAAATTATCAGGTTTTCATCCCTAAACCGCGCTTCAAGTGAATTAGTGGAGGATAATTTAAAAGAATGGAATCTATATGGGCTGTTATCCATTCGATCCACTTTTGGGAAAAAGAAATAGCTAGCATGGGATCTTAGAAGCTAACTCAGCTTTCGATAGGACCAGTAGTTTACATGCTTATAAGAAATGACCATTTGCAAAAGAAGTTCTTTAGGGCTATGATTCCCTTTACTGAATCTTTATATTTTAGTTAGTTATCGCTTCATAAACTCCTTCCTTGGTGATCTTTGATCAAATGAGGCTATCTTGCATGTTCATCTATAGTGAATCCAGTCTTTTTGAGCAAACTACGACTCATGAATAAATCCAGATTAATTCAATTCATATATGAGCCATCCATAAGGAAATTCTCCTAGTAAAGGTAATGTAAGTTGTGAACCGATAGGCCATTTCGAACCCTAGGATTCTATTAAATTATTAGCCTTTTCTTTCGGATCATAGGTGAGTATATAAGTCCGGCTAGTTCGGTTTATTGAAAGGTTAAGGACTGTAAGGCTCCAACTCTTTCTTCTTAGGCGTAGTAAGCTAGCAAAGTAGATAGATAGATTAAATAAACTATCTAAATACCGGTACCAACTCCCACTAATGACCAGAGATTCATGTACCGATGCTACTCTGGGTTAGCAATACCAAGCTCATAGGAAAAAGATTCATTCTACTAACAACGATATTGGTATGTCGCCGTGTCAATCTAGATCGAACTATATGACACGATTGTTGTTGCAGTGCAATTCAAAATCCAGAAAAGAGATACGATTGACGGATTAGGCGGTGTCCGTCCACTAATATAAAGACATGGTAATCTGTGTGTATGTATAGAATATGATTTATGTTTAATTATTGAATCTAAATTATTATTTTTTTTGCTTCGCTAAGTTACAATTTAGTCACCTATACTATCTATATTATAGCACTTAACTTCGGTATCATGCTAATTTTTTAGAACGCCAAAAAACACCTCTCTCAAATTATAAAAATCTACAATTTTTATTCAATAAAAATATCACAAAAATATATTTTCGTAATTTTTAGCTTCACTAATTAGCATAATCCACTTTCCAAATTTTTTTAAACTACTAAAATTTTTATTTATATTTATCTAGAATTCTGAATTTTTGAATGATGATATCATTTTTAAAATAAATATGCAAAACCTGCGAAAAAGCCCTAGTATTTAATAAGTTTACTTGATACGAAACATGATTCACGACCAATTCGAATCAAAATTGATTTTTTTTTATTTTTATTTTTAAAAAATTAGTTAATATATTTATTGAAATGTTTTAATATGTGTAAAAATAAGATGTACACGAATTTAAACTTCGATTAATGTGATTTATTAACATTTATCAAATAATTCATTATTATACGTTAGTATTATCATTTAAGACAAAAACTTGTATAAGATGATCTCACGGATTGTTTTTGGTGAGACGAATCTTTTATTTGGGTCATCAATGAAAAATATTATTTTTTATGCTAAGAGTATTATTTTTTATCGTGAATATCAGTAGGATTGACCTATTTCACACATAAAAAATCGTGAGACCGTCTCACAAGAAACCTACTCATCATTTAATAGCATTTATCGAGTAATTTATATTATTTGGTATGTGATAAATAAACATATTCTCAATAATTAACATATAACATCCATGCCTTCCAAAAATCGTTTGTTAACGTGAGTACTCGACTTATTAGGTAATGTTTGGTTGTTGCATGGGATTCCAATATTATCAAATATTTTGGTTACAATTTTATTTATTTATTTTACATGTCAATCAAATTATCGAATACAAAATTAAAATATTATTCTTCATATATTTATTTATTTATTCATAATAATTATTGAAACTAATAAAAATATAATTTATTATATTAATCTAAATTTAATCAATCAATATTATTATTTAAAATATGTATCTTGTGAGACGTTCTCATAAATCTTTATCTGTGAGATGGTCAATCCTACCGATATTCATAATAAAAAATAATACTCTTAGCATAAGAAGTATTATTTTCATGAATAACCCAAATAAAAAATATATCTCATAAAATATGACTCGTGAGACCATCTCACACAAATTTATGTCTATTATTTATTCAATATCATTCAACGTCCTAATCAAACATACAGGATATTATTTATCTACATCCTATCAATCCAGCTAAACTGATCCTTGATGTATATATTTTTTAAAATAGTTAGATTAGTTGTTATAAAATAACGAAGATATATATATTAAGTTTTTTGTGACACAGTCTCATGAATATCTATCCGTGAAACGAATAAATAATAATTTTCAAATAAATAATAATAAATTTTCATGTTAACTCAAATAAAAGACTGTATCACAAAATTAACTCGTGAGATATTTTTTAAAATAGTTAGATTAGTTGTTATAAAATAATGTTGACAAATATATCTATATGTATATATATATTAAGTTTTTTGTGACACAATCTCAATTAATTTTTATATGTGAAATAATTAAATAATATTTTTAAAATAAATAATAATAATTTTTCATGTTAACTTAAATAAAAAATATATCATAAAATTAACTTTTGAGATCGTTGTACGTACATTTTTATTTAAAATAGTTAGTTTAGTTATGCATAAAGGTGAAGATTGAAGGTTTGGCTGCAAAAATGGAAGGGGAAGAAGACAGAAAGAGAGCAGGCACTGTGTCACACTGTCAGCATCACTTTCGTCCTTTTCTTCTTCCCTAAATAATAATTATTATTATTACTATTCCAAATTCGAGAAAACCAACGCTCAGAAAGAGAAAGAACCCACCACCTTATCTTCCCTGCAACAACTCATTTAACACAACCCAACAATTTAAGCTTAGATTGACTGTAGATGCCAGAGCTCCAGAGATGGCATTATGAATTAATGGTGTGTCCCCTTTTTCTCAATTTCCTCGACCCTTTCCCGATTTGGAAGAGATAAGAATTTTGGTGGGATTTCCGTATCTATAGCCTACATACTGCGAAGGACACAAACGTAGGTGATTTATTGGTTTTTTTCTTCTTTTTTTTTGGTGTTGAAAGGGATTTGATGATGAATTTTGAGTGAGGGTTGGTTGTTTTGTGCTGGATTTGGGATTATATATGATTGGTTGAAGAGCGTGGTTTGCGTGTGATTTGGAATAATAGATGAATTGAGAGGCAGGGATGATGAGTCACCGTGTTCCGGATTTTCAAGAGGTGGAAGATGAATTTTCGATTCCTACGTCTTCTGGTTTATCTAATTCCAGACCCAAGAGGCCTGCGATGTAAGCACTGTTCTTGTTTGGGATGATTTGGAACCCTAGAAATTGATTGTGTGATCACTTAATTTGGATTACTTGCAGAGATGAAGAGGAGATAATGGAGCTGCTATGGCAGAATGGGCAAGTTGTGGCGCAGACCCAGAAATCGTCGAAGAGAGCTCCGACAGGAGACGGCTGCGAGGCTGTGATTACGGCGGAGCATAGAGAGACCCGACCCGGCGGCGGCGAACAGGAACCGACGCAGCCGCATTTATTCATGCAGGAGGATGAGATGGGTTCTTGGCTTCATTACCCGCTCGATGTTTCCTCCTTCGACCGCGACTTGTACGCAGAGTTTCTCTACTCCGCTCCTCCTCCATCAACACCACCTATCACCACCATCGCTCCGCCGCGGCCGGTGGTCGATATTCGCATTGCCGCGCCCCCGATTCAAGCTTCCCCACGCCGTCAGAACTTCCCCCATATCTCTCGGATACCGACACGGATAAGGGACGAATCGGGGCTGCCGATGTCAGGCGTGGCGGCGGGGATGACGAATGCGAGGGCATTGACAGTGGTGGAGTCGAATGAGACCCCAGTTGTGAACGTTTCGGAACGTAACGTCGAAAGTGGCCCTCTGGTGGAGGCCGGCGAATTGGCTGCAGGTCCCGCTGAGTTCACCGTTACGTCCTCGCCCAGCTGCTCCGGAGCAAGTTTCAGTTCCGGCGGTGATCGTCGTCCTCCGCCTCCGAAGCCGCTGTCGGAAAACCGGAAGCGAAAAGGAAGAGAAGCTGGATACAGCGAGCTCCCGAAGGAGGTCAGCAACTTTATTTAGTAGTCTTGTTGCTATTTAATTTCTAGGGTCTCATTCAAAACTGAGATTATTACTATTTTAACTAATAAAACTCATATTTTGATATACGAGATCGTCTCACGATTTTAATCTATAAATCGGGTCAATCCTACCGATATTCACAATAAAAAGATATATTCTTAGCATAAAAAAGTAATATTTTTTTATATGATTCAAATAATAGATCCGTCTAATAAATACGACTCGTGAGACCGTCTCACATAAGTTTTTACCTTCATACATTATATATAATTCGATGATTGACCCAATTTTAACACCACAAAAGATGATTTAGTTAGACGAATTAATTTTATTCATATTTATAATAAAAAAATTAATAATTTTTAATAGATAACTTAAATAAAATATATTTTTCACAAAATTAATCTATAAGATCATCTCACAAAAATTGTCGTGTCTACATTAGATTGGTTAGATAAGCATGTAGACACCTGTGACTCGATTTTCTTTGGGAATACATAAACCGATGCTGAGATTCCATTCCAATTGTTTATGCTTGGAAGGATTTCATGAATTAATATTTCAAATCTTCGACTTCTTCTCACGAATCAACTCAAATTGTTTGGATTAATTTCAAACCAATTAATTTTAATTCAACATTTCAATCTTAAATTATCTTGTAAACCAAATCAATGTCTTCCAAATTCCTCGGCCATTAGAGTTATTTCAAATATATTTGGAATCATATGTTGAAGTCCATGATTCAAAATTTCAAACGATCTAATCCATATAAAACGTGAATTTATGTTCAAATTTGTTTAGAATATCACAAAAAAACGAGATCGTGTCACAGAATAATCTGTGAGACAAATATCATATTTCATTATTTTTATGATAAAATTATTAGTTTTAACTTTAAATATAGTTCTGGTCGATCTGTATCACAAACACGTGTGCGCGCATCATATGTAGTGAAATCAACTTAAATTTTAACAAGATAAAGTAATGTTAATAAATTCTATAGTTTATGATATTTATTATATATATATATATATATATATATATATATATATATATATATATATATATATATATATATATATATGGTCTTATAAATTGTGTAAATCAAGTTTATAGTTTAGAATGTAATAAAAACCATTTGATAGGTTGTGGACTCCCACTATCCAAACGGCCCTGTACTGTTAATAGTTCAGCCAAATCAATTAGAATTTTTTAAATAGTGATGTAATAATTTTCATTAATACATATATCCATCTTTTTATTAAGACGAACGTTTTTATATTTAATTTTTCGATTGTAAATCGATCAAAATCTACAACATTGTCGCTTCTTGCATTTCTTTTCCTCCCTAATTTGGCATTCAGACAACCCCAATTGTACACGTGGCATATGCTTTGTCAATGGCTTTTCGCCGCGTGGATACGCTGCATGCCACAAGTTTTCGTTGCACAGAACCTTGTATGTGTGTGTGTGTGTGTGTGTGTGTATATATATATATATATATATCATTATAAAAGAAGAAGATGGATTTATGTGACTGAATGGGAGAGCAAAGTTTTTTGTGCGGGATCACGTGAAGGCTCATCGCCTGTGTTTGAGCACAGTCCCATTGGACTTTAGAGCACTAAACAAAATTAATTTAATTGGCACAGTTTGGATTACAAATAGACAAATAGTTTTGTGAGTTTAATTATAATAATCAAGGCGAAACGAGTAAAACTTCGGGGAGAAACATTTCTGTGTCATGAACACTTAAGTTTGGTTAATTCAGTTACATTAGATTTTTGAACGAGTTTGGTTCTTTAAACTCGAGTATTTCGATCGATCTTGTAAAAATTTCGATCGGGGTAGTCTCTTTTAAGGGTAAGATAAGTTTTAGTTCGATTTTCGAAAGAGTAGAATCGATGGAGCTGGGTGGATAGGTGTCTCGTTGTAAATTGATTTATATCAGTTAGTCTAATTTAAAGAGTACAATGAAGCAGGAGTATCAATCCAGAGTGACTTGGTGCTTGTTACTCTTAGTGATCAGTTCATCTGATTTTTGCTTCTGTTTGGTGTCATAGGAAACTGAGTTCCAAGCTACAGAAGCCAAAGCTCAAGCTCGCAGTTCGACATCGACGAAGAAGTCTAGAGCCGCGGAAGTGCACAATCTGTCTGAAAGGGTTTGTGTGGATTTAGGATTTTCTTTTTCTGTTTCTCATGCTAAACTTTCTTTCTTGTTTTAGTGTTATAGAGGAGACTCGGTTATTGAATTGATTGAAGTTGTAACCGATGCAGAGGCGTCGGGATAGAATAAATGAAAAGATGAAGGCACTACAGGAACTCATACCTCGATGCAATAAGGTCAGAAAGCTTAGAAATTACCTGGGGGGGGTGGGTTACAAAATATATTTAGAGGGGAAAGTTTTTTATTTTACCAAAAATTTCATTTATCATGTCCGTCGACTGTCCCGACTATGCTACTAGCCCTTCGGGATCCGCCCGTAATCACCCTGGTTATATTTTATTGAAAGAGGTCTCTTAAGACATAAATATTGATTCGATTGTTTTTTCAAAATTCAGTCAGACAAGGCTTCGATGTTGGATGAGGCAATTGAGTACTTGAAGTCACTGCAACTCCAAGTTCAGGTAAAGTTTCTAACATCTCGTTTTCCGAACTCAATCTTGGGAAGTGAAGAAACCCTGAGATATAATAACTTTTAAGCTTTATTTAGTAACCCCGTCACATCTACTCAAACTTGTGAGAAGAAGCTGATGGAAAATGTACCTGCAGATGATGTCCATGGGATGTGGAATGGTTCCTATGATGTACCCTGGTATGCAGCAATACATGCCTGTAATGGGAATGGGCATGGGGCTGGGAATGGGAATGGGAATGGGAATGGATATGAGCATGAATCGGCCTATGGTGCCCTATCCATCTATGATACCCGGTTCAGCATTGCCAAATCCAGCAGCAGCAGCGGCAGCACATATGAGTGCTTGTTTTCCGATGCCTACATTTCATCTGCCACCAGTTGCCTGTACCTGACCCTTCGAGAATTCAAGCTTCTAATCAAACCGATCCTGCGTCAAATTCAGCAGTTGCTCGCAATCCAAACCAGCCACAAATGCCAAATTTTAACGAACCATATCAGCAATTTCTTGGTCCCCACCAGGAACCATCATTACCACATGCAAGTTTACGTCGCCAAACGCTAATTAAGCATCAGCTATCAGATCACTCAGTAGATTACTTGAGAAAATACTTGCATGTCAACTTATGCAGCACATGTTTTACAGGTATTTATTCATATTGATGTATCCTCTCCACTTGTTTGCAGAATCAAACCGTGGTACAATCCATTAGCAAGCAGTCGAATAACAGCAAAGATATCGGAAACCCTCAGAATCATCAATCAGGTAGGAAATCAGTATAGTCATGTATTTCTTATATTCATAAAACATCATATTTACAAGCACTAAAAACTGTTGGATATTCTAAAAAAAAAAACCGTTGGATCTTATTAAAATTCTTTAGATTGTTTAATAAACCGTGAAAGAAACTTCCTTGGACATTTTTCTTTGTAATTGCAGTGCAATAGTGGTGTTGAGAACCGTGAAGGAGTAGGAATACATAATTATCTGAAACAAAAGTTTCAACATTCTCAGGTTGATATCAAGTCAATCACGTATGGAAGTCATTCGCCGAACTAAATTTTGTAAGAGAGCAGAGCACAAGCATAGATATTAGACACCTAACCTGTACCTGTTACCATAGCAGCAGTTTTCTTATATTATTTCGGATGGATTGAAACAAATTTCTTGCATTCTGAGACTTTGCGATGCAGAATAATACGTCATGATCAACTTACGTGACACAGCAACAGTCTAGTCTTCGAGGATTAATAGCCTTTGATTTGACAGTAAATCCTTTGGTTTCAGTAAAAAATTCAGTCCATAAAAAATCTCCAGCAAGCTATGAGGTATGCTCAGGTTTCATGGAGTAATGGCGGACAGGATCTGCAAATATGAAAATGCAAGTTAGCTTAAATTTATGAAACCATGTTCATTTATAGCGTGTGAAGGACAATTTAACTTAAGAAAAACTGAAATTGGAAAGGTTATATTGGCGAGAAAAAGGTAATACCTTTTCAGTTAACCGTCGGAATTCCTCCACTTGCATTGCTATGTCAAGCTCCTATTAAAATACAAAAACACACCCAGCAATATTCACACACTCGAAAGTTTTGCTTTGAGACGGAAATTTTTTGTTTTGATCCACCGTTTTGGAACATACAAACTTCATAAGTTTCAACATCTATGGTCCCAAGAAATCTGAATATCTATTTTCTCAAAAACTTTGCATTGATATCAAACTATTCAGTTAACAAAAAAAGGCTTTCAAATGCCTGGAGAAATCCTTTAGTTAAAACAAACAAGAGCGTATTCTCTATACATCCAAGTAAAATTGACTGAAATTACCTTCTCAGGATCCATGGCAGAGTCTATGTCACATATAAGTTTCTCGTCCTTTATTGCATCTCGTATTTCACTAGAAGAAGCTGCAGCAAAATCAAGAAGAGAGGTAACACAAGGATTCATTTAAACATTTTTTTGGAACTGCAAGCAACATGCCTCGAGTCAATTTCTCTTCAAACTCATTTCCAAAAGTTGAGCATACCCAATGTTGTAAATGGCGTGAGACGGTGGCGGGGCGGTTGGTGACCGCCTACCACCTCGGTCGCCTAGGCGGTTGAATTTTTTAAGTAATTTTTTTATAGATAATCATATATAATCACAAATATTCATCATTTTTTTTATGAAAGATGTATAATTAAACGATGAGCATTCGATGTCACAAAACCTTAAGATGCATGCATCCTATAATCCATATCCACACAAACAGATGGAAACTATCATAAAAGCACTCACTTTGAACATAAAGACTGAAGGTTTTGATATGATAGACGGAACAGAAAATGTTGTTCTATTATATAGAATTTGTTATAAAGTAATGAATTCAACTATTTCTAATTTCAGAATTAATATTAATCAAATTAGTTCAAAAAGAGGAGAAACTACTATTTTTATAAACGATATTAAAAGTAATATTATGATTCCTAAAACCCTGCCAGAATTCTGGAAAATGAAGAAAATTGCTCCTTCTCTTAAAGAAGAATCTAGAAAACTAGAAAGTATAGTTCAATATGTTGACGACGATGTTAAAATAAAATTCTCATCCCAAAGACATCAATGAATTAAACTTCCTGAAGAAAGTAGAAATTCTACTTCTTCTATATCCGATTTTGAAAAAGTTATTATATCTGGTCTTCAAAAGAGTAATGATAATATATCTCAACCTGAATACAAGGTTGATTTTCATGAATCTAGTACTTCTCGATTTCAAAGAATCACCAATAATATTTCGATTTTCTTTCTTTGGCATATTAAGTTGTCTTTTTAACTTGATATCATTGCAAAGAGTTATTCCTTCTGCAGTTATTTCCGCGGATAAATCTCCATAGGTAAGTAACCTCCAATCTATAGAGTTTTTGGAGATTTAGATTTTAATCTGTTTTTAAATCTTTCAGAGAAAAGAACTGGAAGTCCAGAAATATTTTTTTTTCCAAAAATTTGCATTGCAATCATTTCTGGTTAAAAATTTTGTCATAAAAACATCTTTATACCATCTGAATTCAGATAGTGTTGGACATCTCAAGTTCATTAATTGTTCCTGAGATCTATCTAATTGAAGTTCATTAGCTCCAATAAAATTAGATAGAATAGTATAAATAAATGTATTAACCGTATCTGACTCTTCTCTTCCATTAAGATCAATTATAGAGGAGTTAAGAATTTTATTATTTGCCTCTTTTGAAAGATAAAAATCCCACCAACCTTGAAGTTGGCCAGTAAAACCAGTAATAATGGCTTGAGCAATTTGCCTATAATTATTACCTTTTATTTTTGAGGCAGAAGAGTATATTAACATTTGTTTAATAACAGTTTTTATCTGATATTCAGATTTTCCGTCTATATTCCATTCAGTAATGGCTTCTCCATTAAACTGAACATAATATTTCTTTTCTTCTATTTGAAGATCAATTGGTGATGCCTTTTTATAAAAATGTTTTACAATTGACATTTTTTGTATTTTATTAATTTGCATTTCATCTTTTGACGAACTTGAAAGATTTTCAAGTTGTTCAGCTTTGGTAATTACCGAAATAGATACCTTTTCTTTTATATTGATTTTTTGTAATCTATCTAATAGACCTTCCATAAAATCTTCATCATTTTTGGAACTTAAAAGAAATTTTTCTCTTTTAAGATTAGGAGGAGGTTTTATCATTAAAGTTCGTGAACTTTCACCACTAGATGTTTCTTGTTTAGATTTTAATAAAATTTCTTCTATCCTAGTAGTTTGATTTCTTAAGGAATGTAAAGTAAGATTGATAAAATTATTTTGCTGAATTATATGGTCAAAATTATCATTTCCTAATTCGGATTTTATAGGATTACCTTTTTTAATTTGTAAAGTGGTGAATGGAGGTTGAATTTCTAAAGATTCTTCTCCAGTTTCATGAACATATAATTTATATGTTGATTCAAGAGTATTTATAAAAGACTCGTCTGTAAATTTTGAAAATATTTTATTTCTTGCTGGAAATATAAAGTTTCCATCCATTTGAAAAAATCTAAATTTAATTTAGTTTCTTCATCCCATTCTGTATATCTTAAAGAATATAAAAATTTTTGTTTTGGGTTTAAACAACTTAAAAACCATTTTATCTTATTTAGATTTTTAATCTTTTCTTCTGAATAAGAAGATTATTATTAATAACCATAACATTATAATCCAAATCAGAAAAAGTAGGGGAATTAGAATTTCTATTATTAACAGAATAAGTTCTTTGAAATTGAGAAGTACTAGATTCAGGAATATCAACATTGTATTCAGGTAGAGATATATTATCATTAGTCTTTTGAAGACTAGATATACTAATTTTTTCAAAATCAGATATAGAAGAAGTAGATGTCTTTGGATGAGAATTTTATTTCAACATCACCGTCAACATATTGAACTACACTTTCTAGTCTTCTAGATTTTTCTTTAAGAGGAGGAGCGATTTTCTCTATTTTCCAGATTTCTGGCAGGGTAACTTGACTCCAATTAATTGTTTTGGGAATCATAATATTACTTTTATTAATATCGGTTATAAAAAGAGTAGTTTCTTCTCTTTTTTAAGAAGCAAGCTGTGAGCTTTGTTTCTCGAATGCCTTTAAGGCTAACTTAGATCTTTCCAAATTTGGATAAGTAAACCATTGTTTATAAACAGGATTGATCTATGGATCTTTCAATTGATTTTGAAGAACTTTAATTTGAGTTTTCGTTGAATTAACTTCTTTTTTAATTTTACAAAATAATTGGCAGAAGGCATGATATAATCAAACGTGGATCATATATGTAATGAAATTCATAAGACATATACTTACATAATTCTGAATGCAGAAGCATGAAAGCAGAACTCTGGTGAGATTGCGAGAAATATCTAATTCTTATTCAGAGAGAAGAGAGATGTTCGTAGTGTTTGGAGCACAGAGAGCATCCACTTCTTAAATAGAATACAATATTAAACAGTACATCCAATATCAACAGTACTCGGACTAATAAAAACTTGACACGTTCAAACAAACAGATAAGGATACAACCACTATTATTTACATCAATAATTCAAAGACTTTTAGTCCTAGTATCCAAGTCATTTCCCATTAATTTATGCATTCAATAATGCAAAAATATCGTCTCCGTCATAAGGGTCTTGAGCATCCTGGTCTTGATCATCTTGATCTGTCATTGGTGTATCTTCTTCAAGTTTTTCTTTTCCTTTTGAAGAAGTTGATGCTTGAGTAGATAAATTAGATTTTTCACCAAATATTTCAGTAAACATGGAAGTAATAGTGTCTTTGTCCAAATGTTGGAATAATTCTTTAAGCAATGTGGCCTGAGTAGGCGTATCTTTATTTAGATTTCTCATGGTTTCTCTGGCTGGTCCAAGGGCAATAACTCCTTGCCTATCATAGACTTTTCCCTCAGCAAAAAAATCTTCTTTTCCCCATTATTTTATTAAAAATTTTCCTGACCAAGATAGTATGAGTAAATTTTATTTCCAATTTTTCTTTGATTTGGTCTTGTAACCCATATTCCCATCTGATTATCCAAGGAATATTATAATTGATAGAAAATTGAATTATAGCTGTTAATCCATCAAATTGTGAATTGGCTTGTTGGAATTTGGTCCATATTTCGAGGAAGAATAGATGGCATTACCCCCATGAAAAAAAGAAGGTTTTAAACCAAGTTGGTATAAACTGATGAATATCATCAAGTTGGAATTTTATCCACTAAGAATGTTTTCGTTAAGAATTCTCATATATAAGAATAGTATCACAGGCCATGATATAATCATGATAATTGAACATATTGGGCATTGCATGAAAAGTGTTCAATTGGCGAGCTTGACCGAGAGGTAAAACCCAATTAGCTGCTGGAATAATTTTCTTAATAATCATTTTAGAAAAGGCAAAATCGCGATTGCGATCCATATGTTGAATTTCAACAGAACCGGTTTCAACTAAAATTGTTTCAAAATAGTCTCTAGTTTTTCTTCCCAATATGGGTTTGTAGATCTTTAATCAAATAGCTTTGAGCTATATGGATATGTGATAGACCTTTTAAGTCTTTATCTATAGGACAACAATTAAGATATCCTGAAAATAAATAAGGATATTTTAATTTCTGTTTAGATCCTTTTAATGCAAATATTGCATTATTATAATAATGAATATCATATGCAGTAAGGTCCTTTGCAAATTCTTTAATAGGATCAATTTTTTCTTCTTCAGTATTCATATTAGATTGAGAAATATTTGTGCTTTTTTTAAAGGGTGGTTTATTCATGGCTTTTTGCCTGTTGCTAGCCTCTTTAGAACTATCTTCCAAGGTTGATCCCTGCAAAAATTCTCTAGTTAAAAAATCTGGTAAAGAATTAGATTTACCCGAGATATGTTCAATATCAAAGTTAAAACAGGCTAATATAGCTTGTCATCTAGCAAATATTTGTTTAGATGCTATTATTTTAACATCTTTTAGAAGAATATCTTTGACAGATTTGCAATCAACTCTCAATAAAAACTTTTTATTTAAAAGATCACTTTCAAATTTTGAAATATATTTAACAATTGAAAGAATTTCTTTCTTTATTGTATAATAATTCTTTTGTGTATTATTCCAAGTTCTAAAGATGTATCTGACAAGAATTTCTCTAGATTTATTACCTATTTTTTGTTTAAGTATTCCTCCATATCCAATATCAGAGGCGTCTGTCTCGACAATTTTAAATGCTTCTGGATTAGCAATAGATAAACAAGGAAGTTCTTTAACTCTTTCTTTTATTTTTTGCATTGCTAAAGTATGACTATTAGTCCATGGTTGTGGGTTTTTCTTTAGTCTTTGAAACAATAATTTAAAGTCTTGACCGAGATCTTTATAAAAATCTCCTATGTAATTAAGACTACCAAGAAATCTTTGTGATTGATTTATATCAATGATTTTATCAGGAAATTTGTCAGCAAAAAAAATTGTTCTTTCTATATGAATCATTATTCTATTTTCAATGTAATGTCCAAAGAATTTTATCTTGGTTAGAAAATTTTTTTACTCTTTTCTTATTTACTGCTAAACCAGCCTTTTTACTAGCTAGCTTGAATAAATATATTAAGATGTTTAAGGACATCATCTATATAGACTATAATATAATCTATATATGAATTATAAATTTGATTCATTATATTTTGAAATTCCATTGGAGCATTTTTTAATCCAAATGACATTACATTCCATTCGTAATGTCCAAATAGTAAAAGATGTTTTATATTTATCTATTTCTTTTAAATGAATTTGATAAAATCCTGATTTTAAATCAAAAGAAGAAAATATTTTTCTTTTAAATAATCTATTTAATAGATCTCTTTTATTTGGTAATGGATGTTTTATCCATTTTAATGCTTTATTAAGCGGTTTATAATTAATAACAAGTCTAAGAACTCCTCTTTCTATCTCGGCTGCATTTTCTACATAAAATGCTGGACAACTCCAAGGATTTGGTCTAATCAATTCTTTTTTAAGAAGACTATCAATTTCTTCCTTGCAATAGTTTAAAAGTCTAGGCCCCGTATCAATAGGCCTAGCTTTCGTAGGAATCTTATTTTCATTAAAATATTCTGTATAAGTAAGATTAACTTGATGTTTTTTTCTATTTCAAAAGGCATTAGGAACTTCTGCACAAATTTCTTTAAATATAATTTCGGAAATAATTTTTATTTTTTCTTGAATTTTCTCAGAATTTATTTGTTCTTTAATATTTCTAAAAAGAATTTCATCTTTCAATGAAGTAACAAAATTTTCTTTATTAGTTACTATTTTTTGTAAAATATTAATAGATTTTGATACTGGTATAGTTGTGAAAGGAAAAAAAAAATCATTTCCTTTAATATTGATATATAATCTTTTTTCATTAATTTTATTAAACGGAACAACATTTAGAAAAAAAGTGTTCCTAATATAACAAAAGTAGAAATATTTTTAATAAGAATGAAAGTGGTATTAAGAAAAACCCCAGAATGACATATTGCCACATCAGAAAATTTGTAATTAACTATAGGAGGTTGCTTATTAGCGGCTGTTATAAATTGAGTAGTCTTTTTATAATATTTAGAAGGAAAAATTTCTTCACTGATACAATTTACATCAGCTCCAGTATCCAAAAGTGCTTCAATAGTAATTTTAAATTTTTTTATTAATAATAAGGGTTGCTTTTGAGTACCACTTTTGAGAAATAATTTATAAATTTTATCGACCCATATCATTTGATTTATTTCATTATCTTCTTTAGATAAAATATCTTTTTAATCCTCTTCTCCTTCATCAGAGGTATAATCTTTTTCCCAGATATGATTATTAATACTAAGAGTATTTACTCTTTCTTTTAAATATTTTATTTCAAATTTTATCTGATCTATCTCTCTTTTTAATTCAAAGATAGTAGATTCTCTTTCCTTTGGTTTAGCTTTTTCTAATATTTTATTATAAGAATATAATTCATTTTCTTGTACAGTATTTTGTATAAGTTTAGTAGGCTTATGATTTGCAATATTTAGATAATGTTCTATTTTTTTTTATTTTTTCTACAGGGTCTTTTATTTGATCTATAAGATCTAAATATCCGATGATCTTACCAATCAACTCTAGTTGTACTCCTTGCAACATTTCACTTGGCTCCTCAGTGTAAATTGGTTTCTCATCATTCACAGTTGATGCAGGAGCTAATACAAGAATGTAATATAGAAAGTCATGAAAATTATAGTATCAAATAAATAGTATAATTAAATATAACTGCCTTAAACCATGACCAAAGGAGTAACTAATTCATTGTCAGAAACAGAGAAAGGTCTTAAAGATTGTAGAATCTAGTCACTAGAGAGGGAGCCACCAACCAAGAAGTCAATAACTGATCAAACAATTCCTTCTTATCATTAGCACAAACACAACTATAGATTATCAAAACTACAATAAAAAGTGTTCTACTAATATCTTAAGAGGTAATATCTTTGGGTGTAGGAATAATTTCCATTCGGACACGCATAGAAGAGGAAACAAAATACGGTTCTGTTAAGACACATATGCGTGTATACTTCCCTAAGTAAGTAAAAAAAAAGACGTCTTATCCTTGAACAACAACGAAACAGCCAATATCATATAGATTTTAACAAAATAAAACAATAATCCAAGAAAATAAGCCAGTTGCAATTGCATTGCAACACCAGGCTACAACAAAAAATCACAAGTGATTAATCCATGGCTTAACTAATTCTATATAGGATCAGAAAATATTTTTAACTTCAGTCAAATAATGTAATTTATAAGGGATGTATTATTGACAGCACCTAATTAAACAGTTTCTCTGAACAACACCAAACATATTCATAACTAGCAGATCAAATGCAGGTGGTCTTTTCATTAAAATGACCTCTGCATTCGACCATGAATTCCTTGTAGCAACTAAAATACAAAATACTTTTGGAAAAGAAAAAGTAAGAGTTGGCTCACAAACTTCGACTTTCACAGAAGTTTCCAGTTTTTTTCAAGGAATTTCTGCGGAAACATCGCATAAGAAAACAGTTATAGCCTATAGGCATATACCCAAGCTGCGAATTCAAAGTAACGAATGCCAAAACTGCCGTAAAAGAATCAATTTATTACCCTACCTTGTGTTTCGTGAAACATGTCAACGAACAACTGCAAGAAATCAACAAAATCATCACCTAAATAGATCAAATTAAGTCGAAAATCAAAATTTAGAAAATCAATACACATGGAGAAATCAACGCACCAGGTTATTAGGCAGATGGGGCACTTGTATTTTGATTTGCACTTCCGCACAAACTTCACATTTTCTGGGCGGCATAATCCAATTTCAGTAGTTTTTGCGAGTTCGGAGCTGAGTTACAGGCAGCTTCACGCGAAATCCTCGGTTCTGTTTGCCTTGCCTTCGTAGAGAATAGACACGTTTCTTGGTCTTTCTTCCGCTTGGGCTTCCGGCCCGTTGCATAAATTGCGAATGTCATGACCCGTTACTAAGAACCCGTTGAGAATATACGGTATACTTTTTAATAAGATCATGATCTTATATTGTGAGATACATATCATGATACCTATTATATATTCAAATATTTTATCTATACAGCTTGCATGAGTAAACAAATAAAATAAATGTTATAATTGAATAAAATCGTAAAATATTATTAAAATAAAAATCGTTTACATTGGAGTCAATAAAAATCTAAATCACAAGTTGACTCGCTGCACACTTACTCTAATAAACAAACGAAGAATGAAACTCCTTCACAAACAACAGAGAACTTCGGTAGAGAAGTGGAGAAAGCCACCGAGGGGTTTTTGAAATGTAATGTAGATGCTGCAACATTTCAAGAACGAGAGATATTTGGCTTTGGCTTTATTATCTCAGACGATCGAGATTCTTGTGTGTGATGCTTGTCAAGATCAATGCATGGAAATGTTAGACTACAAGAAGCAGAAAGAATTGCCTTACATGAAGCAATAATATGTATAAAGTGTCTAGAGTTGCACCAGTTGCATAATGTTATTTTTGAAATAGATACGAAGAAAGTAGCAGATTCATATAAAAAAAAATAGCTCTTATTTTGGTATTATCATTGATGAATGCAAAAACAATTACATAAGAACAAGATTAATTCTAGAGGTATCTTTGATGTATGATTCTATTGGAGATGAATAAATTGCATTTTCAAAAAAAAATGTGTTATAGATTTTTTTGGATGTTTTTATATTAAATTTAAATAATAAATATAAAAGTTAAAAATTAAAAAAAATTACGAATATAATTGTCTTACGAGTGTGACGAAATAAATAGAACCCTTTAGCAAACGGATCGAAGAATAGTTTTTAAAAAATTACTAACAAATGAGATATACGCGTTACGTGCATGTAACATAATATTATATATTTGAAATATTATTTAATCAATTTATAGAATGAATATTATACATTTGTAATTTGATATGAATATTATAATTAGTGTGCTCGTACATATTGTTGTGTATGACAAAAAATCTATTTTTTTATTAAATTTTATTTCAATAAAAAATGTAATAATATATGGTAAAAAAGATTTTTTGCGTTAACAAAACTTACTAACCTAAGGTTTTTTTAAATTGAGTAATTTTCAAATTTATTGTTACTGTTATGGCTTTCATTTTTTAGAAAGATTGTTTCAGATGTGAAATTGACGCAGTTGGAATTATTATACACAGTGTTGCAAAAAAGATGAAAAAAGAAGAAATTTTGGTGTCTTCGTCGAACCACTTTTATAACATCTCACATTTAATAAGATAACACAGATGACGAGTTCGGTTTCAAATAAGTAACAATGAGTCGATTTATTCCTAAGGGTTTATTCTGTAAATATCTCCTAAATCCCCTTATTATTAGGGGTTATCAAATTTTTTTATTAATCGACCGAACCGAATTACATCGCACCGTTTTTCATAATATTTAAAAAAACCGCGATTAAAAATAGTAATCGTAAACCGCACCGCATACGTGGTTCGGTTTTTTTTTTTTGCCAAAAACTGCACCAAACCGCACTGTCTAAACCATTTGCCATAATATTTGGCCTAGAATTACAATAATTTGTAAACACTATATTCAAATTAAGAAGTTGTCATTCATTAAATCTCAACTCTCTTCAAAATTATTATTTTTACAAATAAAACTTATCTTCTTCTTGATTATTCTTCGTATTGATATTTTATTTGAGTATTTATTTCTTTTGTTACAATATTTAGTTTGAAGTTTGAAAGTAGAAAAATGATAAAGTAGTATAAATGTCATTTTTGTTGTGAGTATGTTGTGTTGTTAAAAATTATTAACATAGTTTTAAATCTTGATTATTTTTTATCTATTTTTATCTTTATATGCTTTGAACTATAATTTATATTTGAAGACACTATATTATCGTTGTTTTCAAATAAATTAAAATATATGTTCTAATATTTTTCATTAAAAAACTGTAAACCGACCGACCGCTAAAAACCGTAATCCTAATTTTCATGTAAAATTACGATTATTTTTTCAAAATACTAACCGACCGTATATGGTAATTCAGTTTGAATTTTTTTAAAAAAACAGTAAAACCGCACTCTGATCACCCTGCTTATTACGTTGCTTCACTGTTTCCCGAACACAACGACCACTCTTTCTAAGCTGCGATAAAAGCCCTCATTTGAAGTCTTAAGTTCATATTTGAAATCATGGGTAATAGCACTTCTGGTGGTTTGAACCGGCAACTCCCCGGGGATCGGAAAAACGACGGCGATAAGAAGGAGAAGAAATTCGAGCCGGCTGCGCCACCGTCTCGTGTGGGACGGAAGCAGCGAAAGCAGAAGGGTCCAGAAGCAGCGGCTCGGCTGCCGACGGTGACTCCTTTGACGAAGTGCAAGCTACGGCTTTTGAAGATGGAGCGAATCAAAGACTATCTGTTGATGAAAGAGGAGTTCGTTGCCAATCAAGAGAGGCTGAAGCCGCAGGAGGAGAAGACTGAGGAGGACCGATCGAAGGTTGATGATTTACGGGGGACGCCCATGAGTGTTGGAAATTTAGAGGAGCTGATTGATGAGAATCACGCCATTGTTTCGTCGTCCGTGGGGCCGGAGTACTACGTTGGGATCTTGTCGTTCGTGGATAAGGATCAGCTCGAGCCTGGATGTGCTATTCTTATGCACAATAAGGTATTGCTTGTGCTTTGATTTGTTGACTTGGAGTTCTTGAATTTGGAGATACGGGAATGGGAAATCAGGGCTGAATTGGAATGTTGTCCGAAATGCTCTACTTTTTTTGGCTCGTTTTCTACCATTAATAATGTAAGATAAAAGTTTTGAGTGGTAAGAATTTGTTGTTATGCATCTTAACGAAAATACTTGAATTAGCTAAATTTTTTGAATCGGAAAATTTTCTGTTTTTGCAGGTCCTTTCTGTTGTTGGGCTGCTTCAGGATGAAGTTGATCCTATGGTATCTGTCATGAAGGTTGAAAAGGCTCCATTGGAGTCTTATGCTGATATCGGTGGGCTTGATGCTCAGATTCAGGAGATTAAAGAGGCGGTTGAGCTTCCATTGACTCACCCTGAATTGTATGAGGATATTGGAATTAAACCTCCTAAGGGCGTCATCCTTTACGGAGAACCTGGAACTGGAAAAACACTGCTGGCAAAGGTTTGTATGTTTTTACTTTCTTCAGTTAGTTTCCTATTTCTTCCGTCATGCATTTTGAGATCCATATGTCTTCCGATGAATGGTTGTATGTAATGGAGGCCTTATTGTCAGCAGCAAGATATTTGTTTTTCAATGGGCAAGTTCTATTTGTTTTTTTTCTGGATTTGTTACCGTGTGGGGAATAGGGAGTAGCCTTGTATTACATCGGCGGCCGCTGTTCGTTGATAACTACTTTTTGGGGTACATACTGGTGATTCATGTGAACAGGGACAGTCGAAAGTATTTGAAGCATGTGGTGACAATATCAGCTGTACTTTATATGCAATTTTTTTTGTCGAGCTGGATAACCTTTTTTACAACTTTATTCCGTATGGTGCTTAGAGAATGGATCCCGAGACAAATGTTGTGGAATATGAAGGGTTCTGAGTGAATTTGTTTACAACAATGTATGATTGCCTAGTATTGTGGAGGGCTCCTACCATGGGCATGACCGATGGCTCATGGCTGTAGGATTCAGTTATTGTTAGTTGATTGGCTCCTTTAATAATCAGTTTTATATCACATCTGGAAACAGTTGAGCTTGAGGCATGGTAATTTCGTATCCTTTTTCTTCAGGCTGTGGCAAACTCTACATCAGCCACTTTCTTGCGTGTTGTTGGTAGTGAGTTAATTCAGAAGTACCTGGGAGATGGTCCAAAATTGGTGAGAGAATTGTTTAGAGTTGCTGATGACCTCTCTCCATCTATTGTCTTTATTGATGAAATTGATGCAGTGGGCACAAAAAGGTAAATTTTATATGGTCAGTGGGATATCACTATGCATGGGTATCATCAATGCAATTATTTGAAAATACTCTCTACAGGTATGATGCTCATTCCGGCGGTGAACGTGAAATTCAGAGGACTATGTTAGAATTGCTGAACCAGTTAGATGGCTTTGATTCAAGAGGAGATGTTAAAGTAATTCTTGCCACAAATAAAATCGAAAGTCTTGATCCTGCCCTTCTTCGACCTGGTAGAATAGACCGGAAAATTGAATTCCCTCTTCCAGATATCAAGACAAGGAGACGTATTTTTCAGGTATTTATGGGATTATTTGTGATAGATGTAACAGTGTAACACTGGCATTGGTACCTGGATGCCAACATTTTTTATGACTGTCAACATCACTTAATAAGTCTCTTGTTTGATGTTTAGATACACACGTCAAGGATGACGTTGGCTGATGATGTCAACCTTGAAGAATTTGTTATGACCAAGGATGAGTTTTCTGGAGCAGATATCAAGGCTATATGTACTGAAGCAGGTTTGCTTGCTTTGAGAGAGCGTCGCATGAAGGTAAGCAAATCCTTTTAGGAGGAATAATTTGGATGTCATATTTTGTGTTAATTAAATATGAAACGTTGATTAATCAAATTTAAAATACGTTCAAAATATTCCCCACATAGTCTAACGTGTCATCTCAATAAACAAGTATTTCTTCCAAACTTCACATTTATATGTAGGAAGCTTTAATTTAATGATTACACTGCTAATTGAATATCATAAATTTACTCCACATTTTCTCCGAAATTTTCAACAACTTGTTCTTCATCAGACATAAAATCATCATCTTCGGATTCAAAATCATCCTCGTGAAGTTCTCTAACTCTAGAGCTTATTCGGGCGTGAACTTCAGACCAGTTTCTTTTCCAGAAAAATCGCAGCATAAGAGCGAGAAAGAAAGATCATGCATCCTGGCCAAGAAGGAGTCTCTGGAACGAGACCCTGGAAAATAACGATAAGGATAGAAAGTCAGCAGATTGTGAGTCCAAATTTTATTTTTTTAAATGGGCTTTTTAGCGAATCTTTAACTTTTAAAGTCCATTTTTTTAAAAAAAATCAGGCCCACCTAGGCGGCTGGCCTCCGCCTAGGCACGCCCAGACCCGCCTAGGCGCGCCCAGGCCCGCCTAGCACCTTATCGGTGCGGCTGGCCTCCGCCTAGCGCCTAGGCCACAATTTAGAACACTGAATATGATGCTGAAGTCAGTGAAGTGCAGAGAACAGAAGATCTTTGTGAAGTGAACATCTTTCAATTCACATTATTCTGGAAATGGATATGAAATTATCCAAACATAAGGTTTTCTTGACATAAACTAAACATGACATTGGAACACCATTTCAGTATCATCAATATTGGGTGCCTGGTGTTGGACTGTTGGATATGAAAAGTTCTAAAGACTTCAGCCCTTTAATATGTATGGATTTGCTTTATTCCGGTAATCGATATCGAATTTTTCCTTCATATGTAGGTGACACATCCTGATTTCAAGAAGGCCAAGGACAAGGTTATGTTCAAGAAGAAAGAAGGCGTACCAGAGGGTCTATATATGTGATGATAATGAAAGGGGATATATATCACTTCATTACACTTCACTTCTCTATTAGTAGCATTTATCAACGTTCGTCTCTTGATTTCACATGTACCTGAATGTTTTATTTGACAGCAATTTGATTCAATGCAATAGCTTTCTCTTGTGCTGCGGGGGACGCAATTAATTGATCTTCTAAAACGATATACTTTTAGTGCAACAGTAAACAGATTCATTGGTTTATGCTGGTTCTTTTTATAAATCATTTCGATTTTATTCAAATAATAAAGTTGAGCACATTGAATATCTCTATTACATTTATATTTGTGAAGGAGAGGGAAGTATATATAGTATGATTGGTTATTTTTGTCAAGTAAATATTTATATTATTAAATTTTTTATAATATACATACATATATTTGTATGTACAGCCAACTTGGTGTCGCATGATTTTGTTAGAGACGAAAATATCTGGTATAAGGACTTTTACCCAGCAAATGTGTAAAACTCGATTTGGCTCAAGTTTAATAGAATTATGAGTTTATTTCATCCTACCCATGTGATCATTGTTTCATGATAGGATGGATGGTCAAGATTTGTCCATGCATATATAGGATCCACTTTTTTTTTTGAAATTGTATGTGGCAAAATTTTACCCGTTGAAATGAAGTACAGGTAGTGTCCACATAGGTAGGATCTCATCTACCAGAATTACGATGTATTCCTAAAAATAATGGAGCAAAGGATTTTGTAATGCCCGAGAAATTAATTATCGTAATCTGAGATGATTATTGATTATGAATGGATAGAATTACAGACGGGCTATTACGAGAGCAGATTGGACAAAGCATATAAATTACACAAGTTTTGGGCAAAACTATTGGCGCCCGAGCGGTAGAAAATGACCGCCCGAGCGCCAATGTAGTGATGTTCGGGCAGAAGATGTGACGCCCGGGCGGTAGATTTTGACCGCCCGAGCGCCAAGGTACAAAACAGAAATGCTTGGGCAGAAACTGCCGCGCTCGAGCGGTAGTTTCTTACCGCCCGAGCGCCGATCGAAAAACATGAAAATGTGCCACGTTTCTCTATCATGCAAGTTGGATATATATATGTATATAACAAGTTCGTCCCTCACAATTTCAGAGAAGAATCGAGAAAAGGTTTCTGTATATGGGTTGAAAATCCCTACGCCTTTTGTGAGAAATCCGTCCGTCAGAATTTGAATCCGACTTCAGTACTGTAATCCTATCGACGTAGGTTACAACTGGACGTAAGTTTTGCTGCGTTTTGACATGCTTTGCAATTATGTCATTGTCAGAATTGAATAGGATTCATATATGATGTTCTTGATATGTTAGACATCGTAGAATCGAAGTCAGATTAAAGAACGGACTGTTTATGTAATTGTTATGATTTACGGAGTCGATTTGATTGAGAATTGATATCAGATTTATGTCATCATTGAGACTATGATTTCTACTGATACTGAGTACGAATTCTGGTATTATATCTGTGATGTTTGAATTGACGGGGTTATCGAGACTGTATTGTTATGCCGTCAAAACATCAGTTGATTGATATTGATCAGATTCGGTATTGATTTAGATTGCATCTTGATTAGATATTGATCAGAGTATATTTCGATTTGAATATTAATCAGAACAGATATTGAATTGTGTTGTGTATTGATATTATACCTATTCAATTGTCCTTACCAGATTGGGAATGGACCGAGATAGAGTCGGGACTTCTTCTTCTTCTTCTTCTTCTGAGCGAGAAGATAAAGGTATAAATTAATGTTCAGTTGGGATTGCACAACTCGAGTGAGGTTTGACTCGAGTTTCCTTAAATCACATACTTTACTTATTGCATTGATATTTGCATTGAGTTGATTGATATACTTGTTCTCTTGAATTATAGATAACAGGTGTTAGACGAGTAATCTTGTGACATAAGTGCCTGATAGTGGTGGTATCGCCACGGACACATTGCACGATGTCTCAAGATAGGATGTTAGCGATGGAGCTACAGTCCATGACGGTTAGATCAGGACACCGGATGTTTGGTTATATCGAGTAAATAGAATTGAAATTTCTTCTATTACGGAATTCGATATAGGAACACCATATTCGGTTATATCGTAATTCGATATAGGAACGCCATATTCGGTTATATCGTAATTCGATATAGGAATACCATATTTGGTTATATCGTAATTCGATATAGGAATACCATAAGTGGTTATATCGTAAATCGATATAGGAACACCATATTTGGTTATATCGAGTAATAGGATCAGAGTTCCTTCTATTACGGAATTCGGTATAGGATCACCACATCTGGAAACCGGGATCCCTAGGCTAGGATTGAGTCTAGTCTAAAACGTAGAGTCATGAGTTTGAGTGACAGTTATATTGATTTGTATTGATGGATGTTGAATGATGTCCCTGATTAGGGTACATGTTTAGAATATGATTTATTCTTGTTATTGATTCATATCATGATTTTGATATATGATATGATTTTCTGTTATATGCTTTTATATTGTTTATATGATTGCATGTATACATGATTTATACTGGGATATTTATATCTCACCGGAGTTATCCGGCTGTTGTCTTGTTTGTATGTGTGCATGGCAACAGGTGGGCTAGGATCAGGGTCAAGAAGAGAACGAGGCTGGACTAGATAGCGTAGAGATCCGGAATTTGAAGCAACTTAGGATTCAGCACTGACTTATAGTTGAACCTAGCCGGATTATTGTAGATTATATAATAATTGTATGTTATGTTTAATATGTAATTTGAATTTAATTACATCATGTTCCATTGTGTATTTTAAAAAAAAAATTTAGACCCTGTTTATTATAATTGATTAATTAGTCCCATTAACGATTAAGAACTGGATTAGCGTCCGGGTCCCCACAGATTTGCTCATTAGACACCCTATTTGGAGATATATGTTTTTTTTAATTTGTTTATGAAATAATATTTTCCAATGAACTGATATCATATTTTAAAAAATAAGAGAGTTCTTACATAAAAATCATTCTTATTCTATTTTTAAAAAAATTAATTTCATAAATTATTTTTAAACCATAGTTTGTGTAGTCGAATTGGTCCATTGTCTAGGTTTCAAATTTTCACACCTAGTTAATTACGGGCATTCAATATTTTTCATCGCAATTTTATTTAAAATTAACTAGTGAAAGATAGACGACTCGAGTATAAATGTAAATAATTTTTAAAACATTTATAATGTAATCAAATATTTGAAAAAAAAAAAATGGAGTGTAAATAACATTCTCTTGAAAGTTTGCATTGACCATATCATTTCATTTAATTTTGGGTTTTATGTTACTTTTATATATTTAGTTCTCCGCATTCTCTAAAATATTAAATAAACTATAAAATTTTTATACAATATTACGCTTTTCAACTTTTTACTGAAGAATGTCACTGTGAATTTTTGTATATTAACTGTCCATACATCATCATCATCATCATGATTATTATTTAATTAGAATTTTAGAATACATTTTTTTTAAATGTTAAAAAATAATTAAAATTTTTAATCAAAACTTTCATCTTATATGTTATGATCGATGATGTATTTAGAGGAGGTGAATAAATACTTAAATTTTCTTTAAAACGCTGATAAAAAATGTGACCGATCTTGATAAATTTAGCTATGCAATACCTTTTTTTCTCAATACATAAAATGGCTAGACCACAAGCATTGTGGAAAACGGTCTAAAGGTTCTGATAATATAGTGATGCTCAAATATGGAAAGTCGAGAAATGACACAATGATTTTTATGGATGTTCAGATACTCAATATCTTATGTCATTCCCTCTTTTCACTCAGGAATGATTTCACTAGAAGACTTACATTTCTTTGTACCATCTCCATTATACCTCGGGTCTTATCCACTACCTATGTTGAAACTCTTATTTAACTCTTACAAATGATTGAAACACTCAATCAAGCAACCAATACAAAGCAAATATTTAAAAATAATTAATCATCATATTCAAACTGTCGAACAACTCTTCGATCATTCTAGAAAAAAAACTACTGAGTAGTTTGACAGAAGCACCTGATGGTCTTGAAGCGTGCTGTTGAGCAGTAGTGAAAATTTGTATGACAACTGCTCAAAAACCTTTCAGAGAATGCAAGCTTGAAAAAATGTTTCGAATGTATGTTGTAATTTTTGTCACTTGAACTCTTCTTAACATTATCTATTAATATGGTTATTTTGCATTTGCCCGTTCAACATTTAGCTGCAACTCATTAAATGAGCATTAATGCAAAATCATTGTTGTCGTTGTCCTTTTTTAATTCATAGAACGCTTCAATAAATGAGAAATTTGACATTTAGAAAACAAGGAAAGAAATTGTCGCTGACAGCAAAAAATAATCAGCTTTGTGGTATATCTTTGTCGGCAAATATTCTGATCTTCTGATTTCTTGTTTGCAGTGCAAGATCAGATAATAAACTTTTCTGATAAAGTAGATGAGATACTTCTAAGACGTGTGACTCTTATATATGAAGTTATCTTACTTGACTGTTTTCAAATATACTTCGATATGATGAACCATTAAGTAGTTCTTGTGCCACGGACTTGTAAGCTTGAGCGGTTGAGTAGATTAAACGAGTTGCTTAGACTGAAACAGTTGGATAGCTTTGTATCTTGAGACCGGTTGAACGACTTCTACTGAATCTTTAGTAGGGCGGTCGAGTAGATACATTGCAAATACAGCTTGAATTAGTACAATAAACTCTTATTTGTTATCATCTAAACTAGAGATGGCAAAGGGACGGGGCGGGGGCGGGGGCTGGTTTGCCATCCCCACCCTCATACCCTCCCCAATCCCCGTTTTTTCGAGTTCGGAGATACTTCGGGGATCAACTTCTCATCCCCGCCCTATCCTCATTTCAAAAATATAAAGATGACGAATTCAGATATTTTCTCAAACCAAAACTTAATATTATCTATTATTACTAGAGATAATATTAATATTAATATCAATATCAATATTAATAATTATAAGATTCTTAATATTTTAAAAAATAAAATTATTATTATATTATTAGTATAAATAATACTATTATTTTATTATTAATATTATTTTCGGAGCGGGTTCGGGGATTTCGGAGATGAGGATAGTAATTCCATACCCGCCTCGAAGTACATGGGAGATTTAAAAAAATCCCCGAACCCGAACTCAAACCGGAAAAAATCGGAGATTCCCTCCTCGTTTCGGATTTTCCCCGTGGGGCCTTAAATCCGTGGAGAAAGTTGTCATCCCTGATCTAAACTAAGGTATCTAACATAATAAATGATTTTTAAAGTTTTATGAAAAATGTTTATTTATTTTTTAAATTTTGAAATACAAATAATATATGATTTTTAATATTTTTTTTTGTTAATAATAATTCCACTCAATCAATATATCGAATAATTAATAATCGAATGACATACAAATAATTTAATTTGACGGCTGGATGGTAATTTTTATTTGAATATGATCTCAATGTACTATATGTATACAGCGAAACAATATCATACCCTCCAAATGGTAAGTGAAAATTTTGTTCATAATAAAAGATTTAGTTCTTAAAGTTATGCAATACCAAATGTTGGTTATATAATTAATGATTTTTTGGGTTTCTCGTTTGCTGAATTAAACACAGATCATCAAGTTTCACCAAAAGTCATTACAAGAACATGAGCCATCCTTAAAATGGTGAAAACGTGTAGCATCTCTAACTATAAACTCAAAATTGACGAACTTGCTCACTGATTTTACAAATATATGACAATCTGCACAAATCCTCAAGTTTTTTATGACACAAATCTCCTCCTCTGTACTATTCAATAATGCAAATGCAATCGCCAGCCTTTCACTATGCACAGACGTGCTACTAGAGATTGCTCGGTTGCTCGGTTCGACTAAGCCCTCCAACTTTCTATACATATTATATATCTCTTTTGCCTGAGGATGACTTTCATCTCCAGCCATGAATAGGTGGACTTTTCCTTCTCGTTCGATATAGCTATAGCCCGGATCCTTTCTGATCCCTCGTTCGCGCATCATTACCCGAATCCTCGAAATTCCTTCCATGTCATTTGCTTCTGAGTATATATTAGATAATAATACATAATAACCTATGTTTGTAGGTTCAAGTTGCACAACCTTGTCAAAAGCCAACTTTGCCAACTCCACATTTTTATGAATCTTGCAAGCACCCAAAAGGGCACCCCATACAGGACCATCCGGTTTCACCGGCATCAACTCAATGATGTCGAGAGCTTTCGATAACTGTCCTGCTCGCCCCAGGAGATCCACAACACAAGAGTAATGTTCGGTGTTGGGCTTTAAATTGTAATTCTTCTCCATGGAAAAAAAATAATCCAACCCCTTCTCTGTTAGCCCTGCATGACTGCATGCAGTCAAAACACTAACAAAAACTGCCTTATCTGGTTCAATGCCGGTTCCAATCATCTGATCGAAGAGCTCCACAGAAACTTTTCCTTGCCCATGCATGCCATAACTGCCAATAATTGCAGTCCATGAGACTAAACTCTTCTCCGGCATAGCATCAAATATAGCCCTAGCTTTTGACAAATTACCACATCTAGCATACATATTAATCAAGGCATTGTTTAAGAAGGTATTTGATCCATATCCGAAATTCTCTATCTTCTTTTCCAAATCGCGGCCAATTCTTTGTGCACCGAGGTTAGCGCACGAGGATAAGACACCAACCAATGTCACCTCGTCAGGGAATATTCCGGATGTTTGCATATCCTGGTAAAGATCCAAAACCTCCATTCCATGCCCGTTTTGTGAATACCCGGATATCATGGCATTCCAAGTGATCAAACCTTTTTCGGGTATCTCATCAAACAATTTCTTGCCATCTGAACTGACCCACAACGAACATACATAGACAGAAAGCAATTACCCACGGAAAAATCACTGCCCAAACCTGATTTCAAAGCCAGGCAATGCAATGACATTCCCAAATCCAAGTGCGTCGAAACCGTACACCCTGGAACCAATCCCAAAATTGTTACGGCATTGAGCTGCACCCCTTTCATCCTCATTTCGCTTAGAAAAACCAACCCATTTGATAATCTTGTCTTCCGCACGTACCCAGATATCAAGGCATTGTAGCAGACAGTTAATCTTCTCGCTTCAGGACTTTCATCAAACACATTGTACGCATGCTCAACCAAAGAAAACCCGCAGTACATAGCAATTAAAGCTGTCTGGATGAAGGGTTCGGAGTGACAACCGGACTTGACGACGTGGCAGTGAATTTGGGTGCCGGAGAGTTTTAGAGACAAGGCGGCCGAGGACTTGAGCACAAAGGGAAATGTGAAGGCATTCGGGGTGGCACCAGATCTCAACATGTGAAGGTACAGAATCAGGGCCTGGCTGTATAGACCCTGTTTTGAGAGCTCTCTCAGCTGTGTGTTCCATTTGCCATCGATTGCGGCAGCGGCAATTTTCTTGGTTGGGAGGAAGTACCCTATCTTCATGGATAGCACCGAGTTTTGCTTGCTCGTGGAAGTTAGAGCTCGGTAAGATGATCATGAGTTGGCAGCATAGGAGAAAAAGTAGTTGAACCCAACAGTCAGGTGTTCACGTTCAGACATCTACTGAACAAACAGCAAACCTCGCCATCTATTCAACAACTTGTCGAAGTAGTTCCACTTATCCTCAGTGTTGAGCCTTCAGGCAATGTGCCTTCTATCCAGTCCATGATGATCTCTCTTTCCCAACCAGATGCTGTGCCATATCCATCGGTTAGGGAGATATCTCTTGCAGAGCTCACCATCCCAATCCACGAACTCTCCAAGGTATAGGTCGAGCTCCCGCATGATGGCTGTCTTTCCGATAAAACTCGAAAAAATCGAAAATCCAAATCGAAAAAAATCGAACACTAAACCGAACCGAAAAGTCGAATTTTATAATTCGGATATAAATGTTAAAACCGAAATTAATTTGGTTCGGTTTCGGATTATAAATGTCAAAATCGAACCGACCGAAAAAACCGAAATTTAATTAAATTAATAATGTTATTTTTATTTTATATTATTTATTGAGATGATATTAGTGAATGAAGAATATTTGAATAATACTTAGTTGATTGTTGTTTATGTAATTCATTTGTACTTTATATTTAAATATTTTACTAAGAAATCATTTAAAAAAATAACATATTATATTTTATAATATATTTATATTATTAATTTAAATAATTATATTAAAACCGAAATAATCGACCGAAATAACCGAACCATTTCGGTAGAAATCGAACCGAACCGAACCGAAGAAAAATGGTTCGGATATCGGATTATATATTTGTAAAACCGAAAACCGAAAAAACCGAAATAAAAAACCGAAAACCGAATCGAACCGACCGATGAACACCCCTACTCATATTAGAATGGATTAAGATCGTGTTAAATTGATTGGGTTGGGCCGACCTCTTGACTAAGTTTATGGGCCTAAGATTCTTGGGCCAATCCGGCCACATATGGGATAATCTCGTAAGAATACTATCAACTTATAATCAATGATAATCGAACATATGACATTCTATATATTTTTTTTAATATTAAGTATTATAATTTTACCGAAATCTATATATAGTGGTAATGATGTAATTTAAATTTCTTAAATTTTACAACAAGTCAATCATGTTTTAATTGCTCTTATAGTAACGACAATTATTGGTTCTATTTTTAACGCTTTGTCGTTTTCTTTCTATTAGGATGGTGAATTATTACTAATTGCGATTTTGAGAATACAAAATCTCGAAATAAATATATTTTGTCATTCCTAAAATTTTTATTTCTCGAGATTATAACAACTTGAAATTTTTTTCTATAAATTTGTGGAATTTCCGCTCACTTATCATAAGTACAATTGAAATCTCAGTTCCTCGTCTTTTCTCTGTTTATTGGCCCTAGTAAAACCTTGTATCTCTCTCAGACGTTTCAAATTTTCTCGTGGTGATCTCATTATCCGGCAGATTAAAAGGTACTGAATTTACAAATCTCGTCGTAGCTTCATAAGGTTATACAAATCTTTCATTTAATCGTTTGTATAAGCCAGATATTAATGATCCTATGTAAGTTAAGCTTATTGAATCAACAAAAAGTAGCGTATCAATAATAGACAGAAATATGGTCGGGAATTCATTCTCTTGTGAGATAGTCTGACGGATATTTATTTGTTAGAAGAGTCAACCATGTCCTATATTTATAATAAAAAGTAATACTTATGGCAAAAAAATTATTTCTTTTTCATGGATGACCCAAATAGATGATATGTCTTATAAAATTAACAAAGAAACCGTCTCACCAGAGTTTTTGTGAATAACATATAATTTTTTTGATTTAACTCTTTTAGATATATATTACACTGATGTCTTAGTTTATGACGAATTTAGATCGTCTATTGTGTTGAAAATACAACACTTGTTGATGTGCACTTTTTACACGAGATGATCATATGATCATCTCGTGGACATCACATCATATGAGATAAATTTAAAAAGTTGTTAGATTAAACGAGATGATCATGTGATCATTTCGTGTAAAAATTACACCGCACTAAATGCTGTGTTTTCAACACAGTAGATGATCTAAATCCGTATATGACACTATATTTAACTCCATTACATCTTTAACCTGATAACTCAAATCGCTAAAAAAAAATTGATTTGCATGTTTCATATTATTACAAGAAGGATGGCAAAGAAAGCTACTCAACAATTCGACCTTAACTTAAATGGAGAGGAAATCATTGATTTGGTTGACGACAATCAACCAAGGAGAAATTATCGACACACTCAGCATCAAATTCAAGAGCTGGAAGCGTAAGATCGATGATTTTTCAATGGAATAATTGCATGAAATTTGTAGTGCTAAATAATATATATATTGAGTTGAACTTTTTTAGGTTTTTCCATGACGACCCAAACCCGGACGACAGACAAAGAAGAGCACTGGGCCTTGAAATAGGGTTGGAGCCGCAACAAGTGAAGCATTGGTTCCAAAACAAGCGCATACAACTGAAGGTAAAAAAAAAAAAAAGAAAGAAAAATTTGTTAGCGTATCTTCAATCTTGGATTTTTTTCATCATTCAAATGGTAATTCCATGATTTCGATTTGTACAAGACGCGACATGGCCACGAAGAAAACATGAAGCTCCATGCAGAAAACGCAAGACTCACAGCCGAAAACACGAGCCACAAGGAGAATCTCAAGAATGTTGTATGCGTTAGCTGTGGAAACCCTCTTGTTGTACGACGAGAGATGTCCGATACGGAACATCGGTTGAATGCAGAAAACGTGCAATTGAGAGCAGAGGTGATTATGTATTTTCAATATTTTGAAAAATAATGGTTTCTTCTGTTCATATCAATTACACCTCAAAAAATGTTACTTGTTTGTTTCATGTATTTAGATTGATCGTTTGTCGGCGATAGCGGCGCGATACCTTGGCAGCCCCGTTACAGATTCCAACAATACTCCCCATGCAAAAGCTCCATGATTGTTGGTGGTTGATGAATGAGTTATTTTGATCGCTGGAACTTGTAAATCTCGCTCAAATCTGTCCTTTTTTTTGTACTTGAAAAATCCATTTACATGTGTTTTTTAAACAAGTATTCTGATTTGACATAAAATTTTGAGATTCGTAAAATCTATATTTCCCAAAAACGCACCAAGACTGCACAACTTTGAATGAACACAAATGGATTGCAAGTGAGACTAAAATAGATTACCCCGTTTTGTCGCTATTTTCATCTTTTATAATCCTTATAACTCAAGTTAACCTTAACATAACAATAAATAATAATAAAGTGTTTGATATATCATTGGCGTATTTATGTTTTATTTAATTTTTTTTAAGAAAACACATTTAAATTAAATTTAAAACTAAGGGGAAAAAGTTAGTATTTTTTTTGTCCAACAACTTGTTCAATTTTAAGTTTTTGGTTCGCTAAGTTTTCAAAATTTTGATTTGGTATAATAGCTTTTAATTTTCGTCTATTTTTGTCCAATTACTGATGTGACATCAGAAATTAGAACACAATAGCTGAAAATTAAAAGTTATTGTGAAAAACCAAATTTTTGAAAACTTAATGGAGCAAAAACCAAAATTTGATGTGTTAATAGACCCAAAAAAAACATTTTCCCAAAAATTAATATACCTTTTTTACAATTAAACATAAATGATCATTTTTGTGATAAATGGCAAAATAAACACTAAAGTTAAATATCATCAGAAACTGGTCGGATACCTATCAGTATATATTATTTCGACCATTAACAAAACTTGATGCATTAATTTGTCATTTAACAAAAAGTTGAATTTTTATTCCATTTTTAACTAATATGTTTTCACTTGGTTCAGATTATAAAAAATAAAATAAGAATTAAAGTATATGCATTTAAGTATATCTAGGATAAGTATTTTGAATCTTTAATAAAATAATTTCATGTCGAGAAGTTTGAAAATTTTTATATTGATTATTTGTTATTGTGGATTGGTGCATGAAATATTCGGCACACTATATTATTTGTTAGGTTGAGCTGTTTGTGGTTCAAAGTTTGTTTAGGTATATTACAGTTCGGTAACATACGTCGATAATACATAGTAAATTATGTTTTAAATATATTTATGTGTTGTTATATTTTTAATGTGATTATGTTGAGTTGTAGAGTTGTTAATGTTTTGTTGCTTTTATGCTCTTTCAGCGACATTTTTCCGTGTTAGTGGGGCAAGAAAATTAAATTTAGTTTACTCCCATGGAAAAACTGCATTAAAAAATATTTGGGGAGCCATTTGCAGCTAACTTGTTAGATCAGTAAGGACTCAGATGATCCCGATTTGCTCTCATGAAATTTGAAAACGTTAATAAATCATGCAATACACCCATTGTTTTACGACCTGTTTCGTTGGTGTTTGTTACTCGATATAATAAGGTTGTTTGGACAATGAGCGCTTCTTGACATGTTTCTAGGCGAAAGAAACATAAATGAACCGATCTCACATCGGAAAGAGAGTGATTCCGACAGTGTTCAAATATGAGACTGTGTAATTGATATGAAAGTTTAAAATATTTGATATGTACTACTCATATCAAGAAGATGCGTCTTCTTCTCGGGAGCTCATCAGATAAGAACTCTAAAGTTAAGCGTGCTTGACTTGAGACAATTCTAGGATAGGTGACCACCTAAGAAGCTTCATAGAGTGAGTGTGAGTTAGGACATAAACACGCTGGAAATGCTCGTCTTGATATAGTGAGGACAGTCATCGAATCTGGGGTGAGGCGACACAGAACCACTTATGTTGATACTAGTTTGGAAGAAGCTAGAAGAATCATATATGGAGAAGTATTGTGATTATTATTGTTATTCGAAATGTAAATTTAAGCTTCAAGATTCAATTTTCAATCCAGATGTAATCTTTGTATGTTCTTTTACCATCAAGGTACAAATAAGCGTAGTTATTAGTTCATGATTATTCGGAATTAATTTATGCAAATTTCCCGGGCATTAAAGTAGTTGAACCTCAGAAGTTGATCATGATAGGCTGCTCTTTCTTTTTTAGGAGATGAAAGATAAAATTTAACACCAAAAAAAGGCGGATATTTCAAAATTCAACCATTTCAAAGATATTCAATCTTGATTGATTACATCAGAACTGAAGTTGAAATTACTTTAGCGTATTTTTGCTGACAATAAAACTACAATACATACTGAGGATTACATCATATTCTGAAACCAGATGCCAAAAATTTTGTATCACTTCCTCATCTTAATTCGTGATTGAATCAAGAACAAAGGCAAGATTGAATCAAAGAAATAGGAAAAATTGTATTAAAAAGAATGAGATATCATGGAATAACAGATGAAACAACGCTTCTGCACCTGTCCCGATAATTTTCAAGAAACAGGCAGAGGTTGATAAATGAAGAAATACAAGAAATGAAGGATGTTCGAGAAACTCTCAAAAAATATTTGTGCCTTTAACCTTTATACACTACCCTGTAATCCTTCCTACTCAACACCGGACGCCTTTACGACAATGAAGCACACCAGCATCAGCGGTGAGGATTCCTACCATTGAAGCCGGTTTAGCCACCAGACTCGAGGCTCTGGCGTAGCTTGCAGATGCACTACGCCCTGATGGCACGAAATAGGCACCGTTTAGCATCATATCGCCCTCTGATTTCCAGTTCCAGTATCTCCATTTATTGTTACTTAGATTCACCACTCTCTTTGTTATCTGTGATGAGACAAAATTTACGCGGTAAACTTCTTGATCAACTCAGAGTTTTCGACGAAAATTTTGGATGAAATTGCATTGAACTAACCTCTTTAGCAAAAGGGTTGTTTGAGGCCAGAAATCTGTTGCCTTGGCTGTTGATTGTGGGATTAGCACTGCCACCTATAGCATACATCTCCCAAGATGTGTAGTCATTGTTTACTACATGGAAATGTCCATGCCTGCACCTGGATTTCGAGAAAACGGGCGATCCATTACGCGAAAATATACGTATTCGAGGAGTAAATACGAGTTTCATTTCGCAAAAAAGATAGAAAAAGGGGCCTTAAGGGATGTACGTACCTCGGCATTCTCTGGATTAGTCCCTCCCCAAAATGATTATAGACAACGGTAACTTGCATGACTTTGTCTCCTGTGTAAGAATCGTTGTGTCCCAGTAACATTACCTGTTTTTTAACGGAATCCGACAAAATATTAGATGGGAGAATATCTCAAATCTATACTAAATCATGCATAAAAAAGAAACAAAGAAATAGCAAGAAAACCGACGAGCTTACGTACCTCATTATGCTGAGTGAAATAATTGTTCGAAATCGTAATCGCGGTGGAACCCATGATAGCATCAATCAACCCATCAGAACAGCTTGAAAGCCAGTTATGATCAATCCAAACATGGCTTCCTCCGAATATTGAAATCCCATCGCCATCGGCCATCGTTCTCCACCCATAATGCGAAGGCGAGCTCCGAACCATAGCGTTCCCCGTGCGCTTGCAGTCATGAATATGCAGTCCATGGATAATGATATTCGTCACGTACTGAATCGTAATGCAAGCTCCATTCGCAATATGCACAGTCAGCGCCACGGCCGTCAATGGTCTTGAAGCTGTTCATGACCAGCTCTTGCTTTAGGGTGATCACCATATCGCGTTTGAACACGATCCATAACGGCTGGTCCTGGATCACGGCGTGGCGGAGGGTACCTGGACGAGGGTTCACAGGATCCTCGTCGCTGGGGTCGCTGACGACGTAGTATCTGCCGTCTCTTCCACCAACAGCGTTGCGGCCGAAGCCAATGGCGCAATCTGCCAGGCGCCGGCGCCGGCGCATCCAGTTTGGGTCGCACCGCCAGCAGTCGTCTATTGGGTTCCCGGTTCCACAGGTCTCGGTGGCGTTGTGACTAGTAGTTCTGCATTAATGCGAAGAACACTTTTACTACCATGTTTCACAGGTAATCAGACACATTCATGATATATATATTTTTTGTTTTACCTTTCCATTTATTTAGAATTAAAGTATCCAAGTATTTTTACTAGATTATAAACGACATAACAAATCACAATCTATAAAATCATTTGAAAACGAAGTGAATCTTAATTCTTACGCATCGACAACAACAGGAGCCTTGGCCTGTGAATTATGTGTTACCGCGGTTGTGGTGAAAATGAACAGAGCCATAACACATGAAAAAATCTTTAGATCTGTCGAAAACGCCTCCATCGATGCTCGGAAAACTTATAAATATCTGGGTTTTAATTTGTGGTATATATGAATTTGGAACAAATGGAAAGAAGTCTGTGTTGAATTGAGGGGAATGAGAGGTTTGTGCAATCCCATTATATAAGAGGGTGGAAGAAGGAAGGAAAATGGGATTGCTCCTTATTTTACCCAACTTGGACTTCATGCATGTGCTTTTTAAAAGTTAGGTTAATTAGGCTGTGTCCACTTATGTTATATTAACGTTGTTGAATTTGACCATAAATAGAAACCTGTTTGACTTTGTGAAATTGGTCAAAAAAGTCATATTTCTTTGATTCGTGATACCTTAATCATTAGATTAAGTGGACCTTCATATTTGATAACAGTCGATTTTACATTATTTGACTCCAATTTTTTTTCTCTCAAAAATAAAACTTTATATTCCTCGATATCGTGTTTTTGTACATGTGATGATTGAATAATTATAATATGTTTTTTTGGAAATCTTATAAGGTAGGTCTCTTGTGAGACGGTTTCACGAATCTTTATCTGTGAGATAGATCAATCCTACCGATATTCACAATAAAAAGTAATACTCTTAGCATATATAGAGACGATATCATTAACACATAAACAATTAATAATGTATATCATTATTGCTTTTAATGGTTCGATAAACGAATCAATTAATTAATTTACAAAAAGTTAAATATTTCTTTATTTCCATCATTGTTAAACATTTACAAAACACGAGTAAATTATGGTTATCTTTATTATTTAATGGATGTCAAATTAACTCGAAGCGTGGGTGAAATTCAAGGTCAAAGAAAAAGAAATGCCCAGTGTCAGCCACATTGCTAGAGTTGAATATTTGTAAGGGAAACAGTTCTTCTTTGTGTTGAAAATATTACTGTTGTTACTGATGAGAATTTCAAGAACCTATTTGAAGAACCTCTCGCCTCTCCTGGTCTCTGACTCCTTCACACTACATGAATCCATCCAGACATGAAGGTGACAAAACCTAGGTTTCTGTTAGGCTCCACAACTTGTTTCATTCGGCCATCGGAATACGGAGCAGCAGCGCCGCTACTGTCTCCAGGAGCTGCGACAGCTGAAATATCCTTCATCGAAACTTCACTTGAACTTACAGAAGTTATGACCGCGTCGATGGCGACGAAACCACCTCAGCTTAACTCCGATTTTGATTCAGATCTACTGAATCTTCAGAGTCAACGGTCTACTTTACGAATGGATGAACTTAGAAGCAGGGAGAGGAGTTGATGTGGACCTGCATGCAGGGGCGGAGGCACTCAGTTGTTCACCGGGCTTTAGCCCGGGTGTTACAAAAATAAAAATTTATATGTAATTTTTTTTATAATTTTGGATAAATTTGATATTAGTTCGAGTAGATCAATTTAAAATATTAAAAGATTTTAGAGTTTAAAATTTTAGTCTAGATATAATCGGATTTATGGCTCTGCCCCTGCCTTGCATTGAGACGCTTCTCCGGCATTGGCCATTGAGTTTACTTACGTAGATGAGGTTTGAAAAATGGGTAAATGTCAACAACGTTCAAACAAAAATAACTACAATAATGTGGCCGAAGTCAGCCGCCGTTATATATTTTGCCTGAAAAAAGATACTAGTGATATTTTTGAATTTTTTTTAAAAAATAACTTATTAATAATATAGATTTGATATTTAAACATTAAAATAATTTAAATCACACGGGGCACCCTTCACGCATAAAAACGAATTTTTCGCCTTTTTATATTTTAAATTAATTTTTAACACACAAAAAATTTTGTGAAAACATTTCATTGTTTAATTTTGTGCGATGTATCTCCGATTCAACACAATTCATGAGAAATTATTAATTTTTACATCAAAAATATTAATTTTGTGATAATTATAGATTGAGTCAATCCGTTTTACGGATACAAATTCATGAGATCGATACAAATTCATGAGATTAATACTAATGAGTGTTGTAAAAATTGTATTTTGAATTTCAGTTTGGGCTATGAAACACAACTTCTTTCCCTAATTATTATGTTCAACAATTACATTACTCCTAGTGGTTTTTCATTTCAATTATGTGTGAGTTATATTTGGAATTTCACATGGAGATATTAAAACCAATTTTTGTACCCTCATGTTTGATTAAAGAAATAAGACAAAAACTTGTGTGAGACGGTCTCACGGGTCATATTTGTGAGACGGATCTCTTATTTAGGTCATCCATGAAAAAGTATTACTTTTTATACTAAGAGTATTACTTTTTATTGTGAATATGGGTAGGGTTGACCCGTTTCACGGATTAAGATCCGTGAGACGGTCTCACATAAGACCTACTCAAGAAATAAATAGGAAAATATAACAAACTAATTTTATTTCAAAGTGGTAGAGATTTGAATGGGGCAACGAGAGAATACACAAATTTTGAATCAACGCATAATTGTTTACGCCCGAACATATAAAACATATCATTTTAAAGCTATATATGTATATAATATTAGCATAGGAGTTTTGCTAATTGAAAGTTTTGTATCATTATCATACAAATGTTTTTATTCGAACTAGTCGGTCGCATATTGTTTATTCAATATACTTTAAAATTTATCTAACTAATGTACGTTAATCCAAAAATTTATCCAATACAAAATGAATGATAAAAGTTTGTGATTCTATCGATATAAAAAAAAGTTAATTTATCAATTAATTATACTAGACAAGTAATATACTCGATCCTTTCGAACAAAAAAATTACAATTCAATAAAAAATTTAGAAAAAATTAAAAGTTCATTCCACAGATAAGGACTGCAACTTGGCAGTTGTCTGTCCTTTTATAATATATATACATATATATATATATATATATATATATATTTTTTCTTTACACGTTAACTATTGGTCGAATGGAGGAACAACACGCTTTTTAATAAAAAACAAAATAGTAAAAGAACAGCGTTCCCGCAAAATCCCAACTAACAGGAGGAAACCCGCGGGTTTGCTTTGAACCGTTTACACTGATTCGATCCATTTACCCGAATTCCAACCTACAAATTGAAATGATATTTTTTGCACGAGTTGATCATTGTACTTCTATTTCAACCATTTATCGAATTAGTAATGTTTTCAAGAGTTTATTTAAATGTTTTTAAACTTTTAATCAATAAAATGTTGGAAAATTACATGTAAAAACTGATAAATATTTAAAATAAGTTCTAGTTAAATTTACCTAAGACTATGTTTGGATAAATATTTTAAAATGTTTTTATAAAAATTTGTTATTTTTTTTAAAGTTGCTTTAAAATAAATATGTGTTTGAATAAATATTTTATAAAAAAATGTTTTTAGAATTGACAAAATGTTTTGACAATTATTTAGAAAAAAGACTTATGAATAAAAATAAATAAAAATAAATTTGAACTTTATAAAAATATTTTAATTATATATATATATATAAATATAATATTCAAAACCCGGACCTGTATTACCATATTTTGGGGGTAAGGGTCGGGTAGGAGAACGGTTTCCACGCCAGAATTGGAAACAAACGGAGCGTCAGCGCCATATCTTTCCCTCTGCCCCAATTTTTTTTCTCGTTTCATCGGCTCAATTTTCCAAATTATCGGCGCAATTCCTCTTAATTTCCCATCTGGGAGCGTGGAATCACGACGTCTCAAAGAACAATCGCTCCGGAACAGCAAAAGGTCAGTGGATTGACTGCAATGCTGCGCAAATGATCGTTTTTTAATCGTTCGGAAAATTTTCAGTTTTATCCTTATTAAAGACGAACAATTTCGAAACAGTTTATGTTCTGAAGTGCTATTAGCTCGCGGATGTTTGATTTTGTTTCCGATATGGATTTCAGGTAATTGCTCGGGATAATTGCGTTTGATAATCTAGAGACGAAGATGAAATATTTGGGGTAAAAATCATTGATCGATAGAGTTATGCTGTTGTTGTAGTTATTTTGACATTGTGCTTATTGTAGGCACTTATGCTTAGCTGTGTATGGCTCGTATCTGCTGCACTGTTTTATATTCTTAGTGTGAGTGCGTGCATTTTCATTTTTCTCCCCACTGTATTGGCACCTGTAATATGCAATTGCAAAATTATGTAGGTAGGAAATTTAGTAATAATGTTGGTAGAATGTGCTAAAAGAAATTTGGAACTGTCAGAGTTTGTAATTTAGTGGATGGGACCGACGTCAGAGTTTTCCATGCGAAGTTGTTTGGAAAGAAGTTAGAGCTTAAACAAGAGGGTCTAGAAAGAACATAGAGTAACTCTAACTCCATTGTTGTCCTCCTATATTTCAAAGAGAGCTTCGTTGGAGTTGTTTGGTTGATCAATGAGGTGCAATCAAACAGAGTATTTGGATAGTTGAAGAATTTATTCCAATGCAGCTAAATAAGGCCAGTAAAAATACCGCTGAAACCGTGAACGGTGAGGCGCCTGGCTTTTATACTCAATGGACTCAGCAGGATTCATTGGAAGCTGTGACCAGGAGCAGTGTTCCAGTGTGGGATTATGTAAATAACAATGTACCTTCACAGAGGGGTGAGTTCCCAATGGAATTTCTTCAGGGGTCTGCCACGGCTAGAGTTGTTTCTGCAGTGGACGGTGATGGTACAAACAATGAGAAGAGGGCCGGGGTGTCGGATGGGCAAATTGTTTATGAGGACCTTGCTAGAGTTCTTGGTTTAATGAGAATGAATTCTGAATGTGGCTCTGACCTCACAGAATTTGCTTCTGCTCAAGGGTCTATAACAGAAATTGAAAACGCTGTTTATGTGAATAAAGAAAGCACAAAATACAAGGATAATCTGGCAGGTGTGCATAAGCCCAGAAAGTCTGGAAGTGAGGTGTCCTGTAATCAGGCTTTTTTGGTGCCAAATATACCAATATTAAGCGAGTCGGAGTCATCTAAATCTTTATATTCTTCTGGCTTAGGAGCTTCAGAGGGCTCCCATTCTGGAAAAATGAAGTTTCTTTGCAGTTTTGGTGGCAAAATACTGCCACGGCCAAGTGATGGAAAGCTCAGATTCGTTGGGGGAGAGACCCGCATTATTTCAATCCCAAAGAATATCTCGTGGAAGGAATTGTCAAATAAAACGGGGAGAATTTTTAACCAGCCTCACTCAATCAAATACCAGCTTCCAGGTGAGGATCTTGACGCCCTTATATCTGTGTCTTCTGATGAAGATATGCAAAACATGATTGAGGAATATTATGGTTCTGAGAATCCCGAAGGTTCTCAAAGACCACGCATATTCTTAATTGCTTCTGATGAACCTGAAACATATTGTGCACTTGATACTGGCTCAACTAAGCAAAGCGACCCTGGTAGTCACTATGTTATTGCCGTAAATAGTTTAGCCGAGGCTGATCGCAGCTCCCAGAAATACAACAGCAGCCAGATTTCTGTTTGCGAAACAGTTCATTTGATACCAAATTCAGAAAGCAATCCAAACTACGAAAAAATCTCATCGTCCCCTCTATGTCCGTTGGAAACCAATCATGGTCTTGGTGTCTCTCATCCAACTGAATTTTTGAGTGAGTCCCATAATTTGTTTAGTTCCCCTTCCTTGACTCATGTTCCTAATAGATTGGCTGACTTGAAATTTGACAAGAAAGCAGCATTTAAAAGCACTGCATTACTTGGTAGTGTTGAAGATCCAGGTGCATTTGGCACTGTCCAAATGCCAATTCCGTCTGGAGAGTCCATGTGCTACACTGATTCTCATGGTAATACTCTTCAAATGACTCATTTGATTTTACAAGGGGAGAACTTGACTCCTTCAGAACTAGAACAAAATAACAGCAAACCCAAGCAACACTGTCATGATGCTGTTGCAATCATGGAGAGGGAATTGGGACTAGAAAATTCTCTTCCTCAACCCGCTATGTCTGTGGGGATATTTTCAGCATCCAATAACTCATCTGGTTGCTATCGTGGAATGCCTCATGCCTTTTCTGATTCAAAGCTTCAGGAACAGGGGCAGAAATATGGTTGTTCTTCGCAGGAAGGTGCAACTCAGTCATTCTCATTGAACTTGGGAAGGCCTCAATCATCATCTCACATTGTAGAAGATGCTTTTCTAGGAAAGCCAGGGCAATTTCATGACAGTGTTGGCTTTATCAATGCTCAGTTTCAAACTAAAGAATCTAATGCAGAGCCATCCTTTCCTGTTTCAGGGGATACATTGATCTCTCCTTTTGGCTCAGATTTGTGGAAGAAGTTTGAATCGAATTATGATGCAAATAGTCATGTCGAGAAATGCCCATCAAAAAATGAGGATTTGAGAAAGCAAGGTTTTATGCTGAATGAAAATGAATGTAGCTCGCGATACGGTGGACAGAATAATCACGAGTGCAATGGAAATTTTTCATATTGTGGAGAAAATCTTTTGTCAAGCAAGGTGCCTATGGTTGCCATGGAGCTTGCAAAAAAAATGGATAATGTCAATGTCGAGGCAGCTCCCCTTGATTGTCTTGGCTCTCCAAAACAGGATCGTCGTATTTCTAGTTGCTTGGTCGATGTATCATCTGTAACTAACCCAACGACTTTAAACGATTCAGAAATCAAGCAATCCCATAGCAATTATATGGGGGAAACCTTTGGTGGAGTCACTAGAGCTGAAACAGAAAACTACTCATCTTGGACCAGGAACTTAGAAGTGGGAGGGCTTATTCATAACTCTGAAGAACAGCATCCAGATGAAAACTGCTATGGCAATATACTTAGTGGATTATCTAGTGATCTGGTTTTACCTGAGGTTCTGGTGTGCGAATCTTTCGAGGGTTCAAGGGTTGTTGGAAATGAGCAGTGCAAGGTACGAAGACCAGAAGATTTGCATAAACAAGCAGCTTTAGATAATACCAGTTTGAACAGAATGCCACATAATCATTCTTTGGTTCAGAATCATATGAGAGATTCTTTATACCCAAGAGAATTTTCCCTCCTCGATGATGAGTTGCCCAATAACTCTGACCACAGGGTTGAAATGTCAGCCAATGTTGGACTTTCTGACAAGCCCCGAGAATTACAAGATGTTTTAATATTTGATAACCCCGAGCTACATCAGCAGAAGCCTTTTCCTGCTGCTCAGAACTTGGGTGTTGATTTATCACATGCTGAATTTCCCTCTCCAGACACTATTGCCTCAGAGGGATCATATGCTGTCAATATCCAATCTTCAACAGAAGCTCAGAGTCTTGTACATAATACTGTTGCAGAGGTGGTATTTGTTTTTTTGTTTTTTGTTTTAGTTTCATTTGGAATCCTAATTCATTGTTCCAACATTTAATATAACTTTTAAGTGACTTCTGCTGATGCAGGATGCCAATGCTGAGTGCGACGAAGAGGAATTGTTTAGTGATGCAATGATAGCTGAAATGGAAGCTGATTTATATGGGCTGCAGGTATAACTTATGTTTTTCTTGTTAAGAGCAATTTTTTAGCTTCTTAAATTTTTGCTAGTTGTCATCTTAATCATTTTTAGTGTAATCCTATTTTTTAATGGCTGTGTTGGGAACGTGGAAGAGACACTTGAGAAAGATTGTTTTGTTGCCTTACTAAGGAGTAAGGGGTTAGTGAACATCTTGGCAGATGTTGCCATCATTTTGTCCTTCAGACTGTCAATTGAATGTCGAGTTAGGATGATCTTTCACGATTTGTGTATGTTGAACTGATGATATCAACTAAGAGATTGATAGATTTTCCTAGCCTCTGTTATTTAAGTCGACTGGCTATGCTATTGATACATGGAAAACTTTATGCAAAAGTTGATCTTGGAAATCCCCTGTAAAGTTAGAGCTCTGAAGCAATGTGATGTATAAACTTATGTAAAGACTTCAGTTGACATTTGGAAAAAACTCTCTATTTCTAGCCTATATTAGAAGTTATTAGAGCATCATTTGTAACCATAAGATAACTGAAGATCAATCAGATAAAATGTCTATATCATGCATGAGTTTTCTCCTTACACTAATCCGGTATTGAACTATTTTCCCGAAGTTGATTGATATCTGTAGAATGGAATTGATTTGTTTTGTGTGTATCTGTCTCAATTTTGGAGTATGTATCTTCATCAATTGTAACTTTTTCTGTGTGGAAATGTAGATCATAAAAAATGCCGATCTTGAGGAATTACGAGAGCTGGGATCTGGCATGTATGGAACTGTATATCATGGGAAATGGAGAGGAACAGATGTTGCCATTAAGAGAATTAAAAAGACCTGTTTTTTAGGAAAATCATCGGACCAAGAGCAGTTGGTGGGTCATTTGTGTATTTTCTTTCAGCTGTCACTTTCTTGTGCGAAACCTTTGTACCACACACTAAGGTGAAAGTGATTTTTTTGTTGTGCCTTTGCAGACGAAAGACTTTTGGAGGGAGGCGCAAATCTTGTCAAATCTTCACCATCCAAATGTGGTTGCCTTTTATGGGGTGGTACCTGATGGGGCTGGGGGTACTTTAGCGACCGTGACAGAATTCATGGCCAATGGATCTCTTAGGAATGCTCTAATTAAGAAAGATAAGTATGGAAACTTTCCTTTCCTCCTTAATTCTGCATGATCTTGTTAATTATTTTGTACTTGACATTCTGAAAGTCATATGACAGGGTACTTGATCATCGTAAAAAGCTTATGATTGCCATGGATGCTGCATTTGGTATGGAGTACTTGCACTCAAAAAATATTGTCCATTTTGATCTGAAATGTGATAATCTGTTGGTAAACCTGAGAGATCTTCAGAGACCTATATGCAAGGTATTTTTTTATCGGTGATGTTGTGGACAACATTTTGAACTGTGTGTTAGCATTTTCCCTGTAAAGGTGCTGATTGCCATTGGGATGCCTCTGTTCATAAAAAAATAAGCTGGAAGATATATTCAGTTATTAAGGGGAAAACTTTTTAAACCAATTGGGTTATTATTTTTATTTACTTTTCCTAATTTTGGTTGTTTCTGGAATTATAATTATCCGCCATTTTAGATTCTGTATTCAACAACTTAGGGCTTTGATAAATGTCGAAGCAGTATGAATGCAAGCTACTTTTGATCGTTTTCACAAAATCAATGTTCGCGTGGCCTTTTGTGGAGTCATTACATGCAAATGTAATATTCATGTTTTTTGATAGGTTCTTTTTTGGGAGCAAAGAACTTGCATATAAGCTAAGAGTTCCTTGGCATAGTTTGTTTGTGTGGAACATAAAATAAATTTCTTCCCTCTTTCTCAGGTTATGTGCAGGACAAATATCACTAATATGAAATGACATTTTGTGATATTTTTTGGTTGTGTATGCATCAGATTTTCGCAATCGGGCTTTCTTCACCTGTAATATTCCTGACAGTCAAGAAATTTTTGTAGGTTGGAGATTTTGGACTGTCAAGAATAAAACGCAATACTCTTGTATCTGGTGGTGTACGAGGATCCCTTCCATGGATGGCACCAGAACTGTTGAATGGAAGCACCATCCGGGTATCTGAAAAGGTAAGGACCATTGTAATTACATGCCATGTTAGATCTTGCAAATAATGCTTCTCAGTCACATCTGAAAGAGTCAGATGTTATAATTTGAGTTCAACAGGTTGATGTGTTTTCATTTGGCATATCACTCTGGGAGATTTTGACTGCGGAAGAACCTTACTCCAATATGCACTGTGGGGCAATAATTGGTAAGGCAACATCTTAATTGTGACACAAGATCAATTTGTATAATGGAATTTTGATGTGGGTTGCTTAAATGATAACGATGTTGGAATATATAAAAACAAGTCCATGATAAGGTAATTGTGACACAAGATCAATTTGAATAATGGAATTTTGATATCGGTTGCTTAAATGATAACAATGTTGGAATATATAAAAACAAGTCCATGATAAGGTCCATGAGGAATTGAAAATGCTACTGAACTGGATTTTGTGGTGGACTTGATATAAATATGAAACTATTACCTAATTATGCATCTAGGTGGAATCGTCAAGGATACTTTACGTCCCCCGGTGCCGGAATGGTGTGATCCAGATTGGCGGAAACTGATGGAACAATGCTGGTCAGCTGATCCAGATTCCCGGCCTTCATTTACTGAGATCGCTAATCATTTAAGATCAATGTCTGCTGCACTTCAGGCTAAAGGGAACACCAACCCAGTTCGGCAAATGAAGCCTAATATCCCATCTCAAAAGAATACAAATGCGTAGTTCTAACAGAGGTGAATACACATTATAGCCTCTTTGAACAGCTGCTGGGTCACAATTTTGTGTAGATGTATCTTCGTCCTTTCTCTTCATATTTTCTTCTCAAGTATATTGAATCGTTTTTTCCCTCATTCGTTTATTCTTTTGCCAAACCTGAATCCCTCTTGGAAGAGGGCATTTACGGTTCCGCCTTCCTCTAAAAGGTCGGCAGTTGCAGTTGCAGTGATTTTCCGGTTGGTGTTTTCTTGCTCGTTACATAGAGAAAATATGTTTATTGTCTTTTTGGTTCATGTGTTGTACCAAATACCTGTCATTGGCATGTAATATTGCAGTCAGAAAATTCTTAGCGGTGATTGACTGCGACTTCTTGATTTGATTCTACTTTTTTCTATTCATGGAGTTGCTTGTCTCGCTGTGCTGTGTGATGGCAACGAGTGCTTCTTGTAACATTATGAAATTATAAACCATTCCTCGTATTCTCGACGTTTTTATTGGTTCTGGTTCATGCAAATTATCAAGACTCGAGAAAACATAACGTTATTAAAAATCATTGATAATTATATTAGAAAGTGTTGTAAACATTTGAAATTTTTACTGATAAATGAATAAACTTGAAGTAAAATATAGTTTATATAAATTAAACAATTTAATTATCTCTTATTATATCTATACTATCCTATTATAAAGAGAGAATATCTTAAATAATTAATTAGGCATGTCAACTTCAAAATTGCAATTATAGCTCTTATTTTTAATTAATTTACTAATTATTTTTCTCATTATTATCTTTTTATATTTTTAATCTTATTGTTTTGAATTAATACAAATTAACACAATACTTTAAAATAAAATCAATTAATTACTGTATTTAACTCTAAAAAATTAATCGCTATTACCTTTGGTAAGTTTGATATGATCATTTTCTGATTACAAAACCAACCCTTATTTTTCAAAAATTTAAAATTTATTTCACATATACCAAAGTTGCTCCGCAAATTGAAAATATTTCCAGAGTGAGTCTCATGTGAGACCGTCTCACGGATCATAATCTGTGAGACGGGTCAACACTATCCATTTTCACAATAAAAAGTAATACTCTTTGCATAAAAAGTAATACTTTTTCATGTGTGACCCAAATAAGAGATCCGTCTCACAAATGCGACCCGTGAGACCGTCTCACACAAGTTTTTGTCATATTTCCAACCCAATCCTCATATTTGGTCTTGAAATGTTATCTTTAGAACATCGTCCTCCCTAACTTGTATATAATGATATCTAGATCTCAACTCAATCTTCGAGTACACTGAAGTCCACTATAACTGATCAAATAAATCGTCAATACTAGGGAGATGATACTTATTCGTAACTGTTACATTATTCAGCTATCGATAATCAATGCAAAGCAGTAACATTACATCTTTCTTTTCATAAATAGAATTGTTTCAACCCAAGATGATGCACAAGGACAAATATATATCTTTTCCAGCACCGGCTTTCAATTCACTAAAACTCTGCTAGTGTCATTATATAAGCAGCACGAGAAATAGGAGAAATACTTGACATCAATTCAATCTCACACTCAACCTCACGAACTAATGAGAATCCTGAAATCTCATCAGGAAAATCAGAAAACTCAACAACTAGAAGTATCTCCTCTATTCTCAACTTCATCTTTTTATCTATCATATCTACAGCATAAATAGCCCTCGTGTTCATGCTTCAATAACCGAGAGATCAAAATAGTAAATACCAACGAAACATGGGGACGAGAACCATTCCCATAAAATATCTAACGCTATCTCTTATCTGTATAAAAAAAATATACTATTCGCTGATAACAATCAACAGCCGCACAATATCTTCTCAAAACATCAATTCCCACAACAATCACAATCAGTCATATCCAGGATAATCATATCAGATCTCATCTCGCAGCCCTCATAAAAAATACTACTAATGATATATCAACTATGTAGGGTCTCGAAACAGAAAGATGCATAAGCAATGGATAAGGGCGCATATAATGCTTAACCACACACCTCGACGATATAAAATATGAGAGACACCTATATTAACAAGAATATAAGTAGGATAAGAACATAAGTAACACTTACCTGCTATCATATCCTCTCGGGCCTCCTCTTGTTCAAGGCATACACATGTTCCTGTGGTGGACCATCTCCCAGCATATATGTATGTCCTCCAGAAGGTCATTGAGTAGACTTCTGAGGCTATCACCCTCTATATGAGGATTTGCCTCTATCACACTTAGACTCTCGCTGCCCCTCAGGACTAGGAGATTGTCTCGCTAGATGGACCAAACCACCACACTCGTAACACGTAATTTCGGTCTGTGTGCACTGTCTGATCAAATAAGGTCCACCAAAATTAAAACACATCATTACTCTCTAGACTTTCCTCTATATCCCTGAACAGACTGAGAACAACCCCTACAACTCTCAACACGTCATGGATCAAATCAATGCTTCCCAGATGAGGATAAAGAAGAAGATGAACCTTTCTAAAATTTAAAGGAATGTCCATGTGGACTCAGTGACTCATTAGTCGGCTCTGGTAATTTTCCTGAGCCACATACTCCTGCATTGTTAACTCATCCATCTCAGCTCTCATCACAACATCCTCAAAAGATATCAGGTTTTTTTGATTGCACAAGATCAAACAACTCTAGCTTCAGCCTTATCAGGAAATATCTCATCTTAACAAAGGCATTCATAGAAGCATATGACACATATTTCAACAAAGCAGAATATCAAGACTCGTACTCAGCAACAGAAATATTCCTCTGTCCCAATTCCTCAAATCATCTCTCTTCTTTTGTCTGACTGTAATAGAAAATACTTATCAAGAAATTGGGATTGAAACACATCCCAATAGACAGTACGAGCTCTCGATCCAACCTCAATCTTCTGCCACAATAACAATACATTCCTCAAAAGCTGGAATGTAGCTAATTATAACCAAGCATATCTTGCACAAAGAGCAGTCACAAATACATGCTCTATGATCTCAATCGGCCCATCTGCTAACTCTTCAGTCTCAGAGCTATCAAATCTCAATGGAAGATAGCTGCTAAACTATGTTGGACTTAATTCACCAGACAATAAAAAATGCTCTGCAGATGCATGTCCCATTGGATGAGGTGGCAACAGATTTATTTGCCCAAACCTTCTGTCAACCTCATCCATTTCCTCATGTCGATGTCCCTGTTTTCTATCTTTTGTCACTGAAATCAAATTGTTAACAATAACATTTAACAAACCATAAGTGACAATAATCTCTATTTTTACCCGACAGAATGGACAAGTCGCTTTCAGTTGTCGTACGTATCATCAAATGCTCATTTAATGTTCATTTTGCTTTTGCAACTTTAAGCTCATAGCTTCTGAAAAAACAGTTGGTAGAACACTATGTAATCATTCTATATCTGGAATTTGTTGAACGGCTTGATTTGCAGTAGCCTTTTTAAATTTCTCATAACTGATTAATTGCATTGTGGTTGGAGTTTAATAGGTTAAAAATGTGTATTGTATTTAAGACTTGATTTGTTCTGATGAGAGATGATCACTTGCAACTAAAGTACTTTAGATGATCTACCGCTTGAACTTTTGATGTTCTGTCTGAACAGCTTGAGTTGATTCAACGGTCTGAAAACCTGAATTACAATCGATAAGACTGTATCCTAAAACATCTCGATGATGTTATTTTTCAATCACTAAAACTTAGGATAATATAAATATTCTAACAATTTTTCTCTTTTCAATGATGACAAAATAATTATGTAACAATAATTTTGAAGAACAATTTCATTTCATTGAATAAATGAAATATCAATGCTACAGGTACATAAAATTAAATCCTATTGCACCTACAAAATAAAAAGTCCTATCATCTAAAACTTGAACCAGAACCATCGTGCCATTGCCACCAACTCTTTTTTTTTTTTTTGCTTCCCCAAACTTACGGCGATCCTTAGCCCTTTTGCCTTCTGCTCTTCCACTCTCTCTTAGTATTCATTTTTACATTAGTCTCAAAGTTGTTTGACTTGAGTAATCTGTCCTAACAATTCAACATTCATGGCTACATATTTCTTCTTAGTGACAGTTTGATTTGCGGCTAGGTATTAAATCAAAATATGACACATTAATGGGCCTTTAATTAAAATTTAAAAGGTTAAAAGGGTTTTGGACCTATTAAGCAGTAAAATAAACTCATCAAGCCCAATAACATCCCCTAAAAATATTTCTTTTAGGTTCGTTTTTTAAAATAATGTCTGAATCCCTCAAAAAATCTCCTGATTCGCTAAATTTTGTGTACCGGTTAAAAATATGACCCGTCGAGTAAAAATACTCCACCAAAGCCGATTTTTCGAAAATCACACTTAAGTACACCATATATAAAATAATTAAAACTAAATATTTAATAAAAACAATTTTTCTCAATTGTCTCCGGTCTTCGTTCCTCGTTCGAGCACGAAAACTGCTAAAAGATCTTATGCAAGAAACTTCAATAAACCATGCAATAAAACACATATCCATGCAATAATCATGCATTTAATGTATTAAAACAATTTAATAAAATAAAAAACAATTTGATAACTTGCATGCATGTGTTTCACATGGACCTTCAAATTTTCGGAACGTTACACAAACTGATTAAGTTCTTTCGACATTACATTTATTCACTTTTAAATCCACACCAATCTTCTGAGTTTCAAGTGGAGAAAGAAATGCAGCATGTATGAACTCATCTAACATTTACATTCTAATTCTAAGATGAGCGATCGAGTTATCGATGACCAACTCAAGTGGATGATTCTTATTTCACCGCATGATTAGTCCACATGGGCTTGGATCTGGCTGTTGGACCATTATATATTCATTATTTTCTGCAGCATCCTCTTCTTGAGGTATTGCTGGCTGGTTCTTGTTCATCGACTCAACTTATCCAACGGCTTGATTATGAATAATTTCTTCATTGCTGATGGTGGGGGTGAGCATTTATTCTCAAGTATCGGGGTACCCGATCCGACCCGATCGAGTAAAATCCGATCACGTTGGGGTATTTTTCAAATAAATCGGGTTCGTCAGGTACCCGACATTATCGGTTTGGGGTTCAGGTATTTTACCGATACTATGGGTCCCGTCTATTCAACTAAAAAAACATGTATTTTTTTTTTTGGCTAGTCAACCCCAATATAATGACAAATGACTAATCGTAAAATGATATAATGACATAATTTTTTGTGAAATGTGAAAAATACATGTGTTTTTTTTAATTTATTAGCCATAATATATAATGACATTTTTTTTGTGAAATGTGAAAAATACATATATTTTTTTAAAAAAAATCAATTGTTTTTATAAAGGTTTTTTTTCCAGTACTCGAAAATATCCGACAATTTCTGTCGGGTACACGACATGATCGGGTTGGTGTCGGGTAATAGTCAGGTGCCCGAACCGGAAAACCCGACCCGCACCCCCACCCCTAGCTGATTGGACTTACTTCGAGAATGATTCTAGTCATTCTTCTTAAATTTATCTCATGATAATTTCTAGAATCAATCATAATATCATTCAATCTATTTCTTGAATAATGTATATTATTGTTATGATAAATGAAAGACTCGTCAAAGACAACACAGATATTTTTTTTTTATAAAAATGTACCAAATCACGCCCTTTGACTTGATTTTTATTATTTTTTTAAAAAAGATGTCAACACGACAGCGTGCTAGACTCGAAATTTATATGGATTCTTACGGTAAACTGCAAGACCCATATTTGGGAGTATAGACCGAATACAAGAAGTTGAGGGGCACATTTGCGAATATTAAAATACTCGGATGCGTGGCTGAGTGCCAACACAGTGGGTCGGAGGAGGTGACTGCCGTCAATAAGAATCACCACCCTTCTTCGGGTACAGTTTCTTCTTTTGGCTCATTTCCGCTTCGATTATTGCGATTAAGCTTTTTTTTAGAGAATTGTTGATCTTTCAGCACTGTATCAACTAAAAATACCATTTTTTTCTTGTGTGATTATAGATGTGTTTAATATGCTTTCTTTCTTCTCCAGGGTTTTCTTTTCTCTCTTGTATTTCAAGTTGGTTTCATGTTAATTTTCTTCTCTTTTTTTTTCCAGATTCGAGAGATCTACTGAAGAAGCATTGTGATTGGAGGTAAAGCTTGCACCTTGATTCTGGCAGATATAGGCAATCAAATATCTAGTGCTCAGCCTCCAGGAGTTTTTGTTAATTGTTTCTTCGTCTACCTGATCCGCCAGATTAATGACTTTATAGTTTATACTATATCCCTCTATTAGCCATATTGGCATAATGGTAATCCATTCAGTATATCTGGTCCACCTCTTTCAAGTACAAAGAAAGATCCTCAAACTAACGAGGAATCCCCATTCTTTGTTGTTTTATTGAAATTCTGGATATTGATCCTCAAACACTATAGAGAAAAAGCTCAATCAAAAGTAATTCTAAATTCATGGCAAATCAAGAGCCACTGATAATCTCGGATAAAGATGAGATGAGAAAATGGTCAAGATCCATGAGATCTCAAGGCAAATCCATTGGCTTAGTCCCAACAATGGGTTTCCTCCATCAAGGCCATCTTTCTCTAATTCAAGAATCCCACAAACACACACAGCTCACTGTTGTCTCAATCTATGTTAATCCTGGGCAATTCTCCCCAAATGAGGATCTGTCCACCTATCCTTCTGATTTCCTTGGTGATATCGGAAAATTGAAGTCCGTTCCTGGTGGTGTGGATGTTGTTTTCAATCCGAAGAATTTGTATGACTATGGAAAAAATTATGGTTTTGAGAACACGAATGGTCAAGAAAAGGAAAAATTGTTTCTTGTGTGGAGAATAGTGGGATTGGGCATGAGACTTGGGTTAGGGTTGAGAATTTGGAGAAGGGTTTGTGTGGAAAAAGTAGGCCTATTTTCTTTAGAGGAGTTGCTACAATTGTTACTAAATTGTTTAATATAGTTGAGCCTGATGTTGCTGTATTTGGCAAGAAAGACTACCAGCAATGGAAGATCATCCAAAGGATGGTTAGTTTCATGTCTCTTTCTTTGGAACTACTTTAAGAATTTGTCATATAAAACTAAAGGTTATTTTTACTTTTTCTTGTTTTAATGTTTAATATGTATTTATAAAGTTTACACTTGATTGGAATTAAGGATTTGTGTTTCAGGTCAGAGATTTAGATTTTGGAATCAAAGTGGTCGGTTCAGAGTTGATGCGAGATGAAGACGGCCTTGCAATGAGTTCGCGTAATGTGCATCTTTCCTTAGACCAGCGGGGGAAGGTTTCTTTCTTGATTTATCACCCTATGAATCCTATTAAATTCTCAAAGTGTAATATATATTTGAGAAGAAATAATCAAATAGACAAGGTCTCAGAATCGATGGTGCAAATTTCCTATTCAGTCTTTGTTTGACTCAGAATTTTTTGGTTTTCACAGGCATTATCGATAAGCAAGTCTCTGTATAAGGCTAAAGTTGCAGCAGAGAAGGGACAAGTTGATTGCAAAGAACTGAAAGATTCTCTTATCCATGCGATACAAGAAGCTGGTGGAATAATCGATTATGCCGAGGTGAGCTACATAGGGCATGTTGGATCAAGAACTTTAATGAGTCGGATACTTTAAAAACAACACAAAAACCCAATCTATAATATGGTCAGAAATCGAAAATTAGGTTGGTAGAATTGGAACTTTTTAAAAGTTAGCAAGTTGGTATTTTGAAACTATGTAAAAGTTGTCAAATGAACTCCACGATTGATCGAGTGAAGCGATAACTACCCAGATAACCTATGCCCTCAACCATGCTTATTTCGCATATGCTATAATATTATAATCTTGAAATGTTCTGATTTCTCTTTTTTGTTTTCTCATTGCTAAGCAGATTATAGATCAAGAAAGTTTGGAAGATCTGAAAGAGATCAATAGACCTGCAGTGTGTTGTGTTGCCGCTTGGTTTGGAAACGTCAGACTAATTGACAACATGGAAATCAACGTTTAGCATATGTTCGGAAATCGTTGATATCATTCACTAGTCATACATTGTCATTTAGACGAGATCAAATCTGGTTCTCGGAAATCTTGTTCTTGTTCGTTTACGAAATAATAGAACACGTCAAGTTTGAGTTTATACTCAGTGTAATTTTTTCACCAGTTAATACACCACCTTCCTCGTGAAAGTCGAGCGATTAATTTGACGTTCTTTGAGACAGTACTTGTATGAGAATTTAGGCATGAGGCCTACCAAACATGAAAGGATTGTCGGGGTATCATATCATCACAAGAACACTTTTGTGATCAGACGAAATCACGAAACACAACACGAATATGCAAACTTTCTTCACATACGACCATTCTAATAATGTATAAGGAAGGGTTCAAAAAGTACAATCTGTACAAGGCATAAGCATTGTTTCACAAGATACAAATTACAGTGTAAACAAAAATTATTCATGGGAAGCACAGAAATATCTGACTGATTGAGGTAACATTAGTATCGGTCGATAACCATCTTGATCGAAATACAAGTTAATGACATTTGAATCCACGACATACCGATAAAACTATGATAAGAATCAAGGCAATAATGATGGCAAGAACAATCAGCTTTATCTTCATATTCTGAAACCACATCTTCCTCCTCATCCTTGTTCCCTGAGTCCTAAAATCTTGGGCCTGCGTAAAATTACAAATGCATGTGTATAGTTCAATGTTGTGAAAAAAATATGCACATGAAGATTGAATAATGTAATTCGATCCCCAGGAATAGAAATAAAATTTGAATATCTAACCAATGGCCCGAAAGTTTCATAACCACCAAGTTCAACAAGTTCACGGAGAATCTACCAAGATTTATAGCATAGAAATGGAAATATGTCCACTCCTAATACTTTAGCTTCAGCAGAACTACTTTGACAAAATCGAGTTCAACACGGTTATGTTGATTCTTTCCCGTTAAATTAAAACCGAACCAATTCACTTAGAAACCTTAGGCTAATTCAACAAACCCAGATCATAGTCAAAGTTAAGTTATAGGTATTCCACTAAATATATGACTCCAAGAGGTCCATACAGCAAGCAATTAATATAACAAGGCATTCACAGACCTGAGAGCGAAGGTTTTCTGTTTTATCCACCAGAAGTTCGATTTTCTCTCCACGGTCAAGAACCTGCAGAGGCAATAAGCACAATACAAATAACACTTTTATATCAAAAACAATAAATTCAGCCATAACATACAACCATAAAACAGGAAGTTGCTCATGAAAATATGACAAAGGTCAAAGAGAAACGTGACAAATCCTTTTACCTTTTCAATGTTCTCCATCATCACTCCTTTGACTTCTGAAACCTGAGCTTTCACCTTAGCAAGCTTGCTGACCTCCTCGGGATGATCTACACAATACTGCATTTGCTCCTTCAGTTTGGGCCTAAGTTTTAGTCATTATGTCAATAGATGACGATTTGTCAATTTAATGGATTAATATAATAACATCCATCAGAATTAAGAATAAATGCAAAATGAAAAAGTGAGATTAAACAGTAAGCTATTACCCAAACTCTCTATTTAGGCTGTTAGCTACAGCTGTAGCAGCCTTTCCTCCACTATACTTCTTGGTAAAATCCTCTTTTGTTCTTTCCAGGAATGCAATTGGAATTTGTCTTCCAGCAGACTCAACAGCCACAACACAATAAGCTGCCATTAAAGAACACCTACCATTAGTCCATTAAAACAAAATTATGAGAAAGAAGCATATAATTTGCATGATCACACATTCAACCTGAGAGTGAAGTAACTGGAAATGAAGTTAAAAGAATATGAAAGCAAAGGTTAGTTTCCACTGATTGGGTGCCAAAACCCATCAATTAGGAATTCCATGGTACCCCAAAAATCAATTCAAATATGGTAAACCATGTCAAAACAACAACTACTGCAAAACCATTTACAAAATAAATAACAACCTCAATAATCTAAATGGTTCAAATGAAGCACCAGTCCTGATCCCATCAAACATCAACTTTGTAACAAAATAGCATTCAAGTCGAAAAGATTTAAACACAGTCAATGAACTAAAACTTCGATGTGATGCTTTAAACACAAAAGATTAAGAAGATGTATATACAAACACTCTGATTTGCTCATCCTCATCAAAACAACAAAAATTTCATCAAATGAAAGAAACACAGTATAGGGATCTGTACAAACAATCAATTAAGAAAAAACAAGTAAAGTGGACTAAGATCTAAGCTACTATCTCAAAAGGAAACTCTCAAGCAAGCAAAGCCATTCAAATAAGATCCGGATCCCAACGCAAAAGTAAACTCGTGACTCAAAAACAATAACATGTATCTCGCGAAATCGATAACCAAGCTAAACACGCAAGTACAAATTCTACCCAATTAAATAAAAAACACAAATAAACAATCGGATCAGACAATAAACAAGACAAATCAAATAATAAGGGTAATAGACGGATCGAAAAGGCGCATACTAAATCCATCCTCCACCAGGTAATTGAAGGTGTGCCCATCGCAGTTGTAGGTGAACTTATTGTTGGTAGCGGGGAGTTTCTGAAGGCACTGAGCTGCGATTCCGGTGAAATTGCCCGTAAACTCCGTATACTCCGCCAGAATCACCGTCCCACGAGCCACAAAGCTGTAGATCAACGATTGCTGCCCCATTTCTGTACCAAGCAAGAATCTACCAATCTGCCAGCAAAATATAGTGATTTTGGAGAGAGGAATTGCGGAGAAGAGAGGGTTTTTCGAAGAGGAGACCTTTTACTTTACACGCTAAGGATTAGGAAAAGGCTTTTGCTGTGAGCCGTTGAAGACTGAAGCATTGCTGGTTTGCTACCACCAATGCCAACAACAACTACTGGTTTTTTCTTTTTCTTTTTTATTCATTACATTTTTTTGTCATTATTTAATTACATAATTTAGATCACAAACACTAAAGTCTAAAATTGATGGTTTATATGCAATTATTATAATTTATTCAATAAAAAATATAAGAGCATATCTCTTGCGAGACGGTCTCACGAATCTTTATCTGTGAGACGGCTCAACTCTAACGATATTCACAATAAAAAGTAATATTTTTCATTGATGACCCAAATAAGAGATATATCTCTCAAAATACGACCCGTGAGATCGTCTCACAAAAATTTTTGCCAAAATATAAAATTAAAAATATCAAACATCGATAAATACGACTAAAATTGATATTTTATATTATTATTATTATTCAATAAAATTTACTGTTTTTGATTTTTTTTCCTTCAAAAAATCGATTTGGTTAAATATTGAAAAAATATAATATAATATAATAAAAGTATCATTTTTTCAATCTCTTATATAAAAATCGATTTAAATTATTGTTGGGTGTAATAATAATCAAACTGTAGTGTTTATACTGTTATAAGATTTAAAAAATTTGAGTGCACCGTTTGTACCAGCTATAACTTTTTTGTGAAACGACAAGTGTTTGATACTATAATAGGTATCAGAATCAATGTCGTGTTTTCTATTCTCATTGATCGTAATGAGCGCAACCATTGAGAGTGGTTATTGAGGTGGAATAATTGTCTCTGTTACGAGAGCGATCGAATCGACATGCTACATGTATAAAATATTTAAGTCGGGTTGTTATCACTTTTTATAATTTTTGATAAAATGTCAAGTGTTCGATTTTACAACTATAATATAAGTAAAATTTCACTACAAAAATCTACAATCTGAATCAAGATAAAAGTAAAAATAAGCGACAAGTTTCATTATTACTAAACATTTGTATGCTATTACAAAAACCTGGATATTTTGAAAATTCAAATCTTATGCTAGATCTAATGGTTCCATGTTCCCAATTTAGATATCACGACCCCAAATGAACTACGGAATTTGCATGATGTATAAGGGTAATACGTTTATGGGTAAAAACTTGTGTGAGACGGTCTCACGGATCGTATTTGTAAAACGAATCTCTTATTTGGGTTATCCATGAAAAAATATTATTTTACGCTAATAGTGCTACTTTTATTGTGAATATGAGTAGGGTCGACTCGTCTCACAGATTAAGATCCGTGAGATGGTCTCACATGAGACTCACTCTACGCTTATGTGAGGATTGAAGTATCTAGAATATTTATAAAATGAACCGAACCAAACTAAATCGAAAACTAAAGCATAGATTGGATCAAATTTCGACCAACTATGATTTGGAGTGGTTTTTATAATTAATCAAACACCGCGGTTCAATCATCTTTTCTTTAGATAGAGACTTCATAAACCAAATTGATTATCTATACTTTTAGGTTATGTTTGGTGTGTAGGATAGGGTAATTAATTGGATTGATGTCAAAACTCAATGTAAAAATATACAATTGGATTGTTAATCCCTCCAAAACAATGTGATATCTTTTCAAGCAAGTATGTTTTTTTTATCATGAACTTCTTGATTAATTGGACCCATAAAAAATGAGACAAACATGAGTTTAATAATCTATCCTTTACTTATCACACACACCAAACATACCCTTGTGTTAGTATAAGGTTGATAATGTATCTAAATTTACCAAACCAAATCTAGAATATATGTTTGGCTTGGTGGGTTGTATGCCTGAATTTGATTCACTCACTATAAATATAAAATAGTAGAAATAAAAGTTTTGACCAAAAAAATCTATACACATAAAAAAAGATTTTTTTTATATAATTTTGGATCTTTATTTTCGTCTAAAATCTTTTATATTATCAAATTATAATTTCGATATTTTTTGACGTGCATCTTGATAATATATTATTAATATTCAAATTTGATAATATATTATTAATATTCAAATTTGATAATATATTTGATCAAAATAACTAAATAAAATTTTTTTTGACAAAAACTGTCATTTTTTTAACATGAAAAAAAGCTACAATTTTCACTTGAAAAATAATAATTAATAATAATAAACAAATAAAAAAAAATAAAGGAAGGGCGGTCTCATTTTTCCTCAAAGGGGATATCCGATACGAGGACACCAAAATTTTCAGACAAACCATTAGCCGCATCAGCTGCAGTTGTCCTAAAATTCGACTGCAAACTGAAAGCGAACCATTCTCTTGAGTCAGCGTCCTTTCTTTTCTCAATTCAAGAAGGGGAGGAAGAAGAAAATGAGCTGCGGGGGAGTGATAGCATCGTCCCAACAAGCCTATTCGGTTTGTTCGAAACCTCGTACCCCGTTGATAACCCGCCAACAAAAAGCCGCCGCTTTCTGGCGTGAACATCCATCGTTTTCATCCAATCTGAAGCTGGTCTCAATGGGGTCGCACAAGTTTCGAGGAATTAATCTCGAGTCAGTTGGGTGTAGGAGTACAGGTGATTCGGGTACCATTTCTATCTGTCAGCACATTTCAGCTTCTTATTGTTATGTTTTTGCTGATCGAATTCGAATTTCATTGTCGGTGTAGATAATCGTGTAAAAGTTCGATCTTCATTGATTAAATGTGGATTTGTATTTGGTGTTTTGCTAAAGTTATCTTAGGCAGTGTAGACTTGGGATGGGAATCGTGCTAAACTAATGAAAACTTGTTGAGTTGGATTTGAATCTAAAATTAGTTTACTACATGTAGCGGCGGAGGGGAAGTTGCGCCACTCCCTCCTAATATTTCATCTGGTTCCATTCTTTCTATAAAATTTCTAGCTTCGCTGTCCAAAGCACTAACGTTTGAAACTTTTGACATGCTAATGAAAATTGATGCTCAAAGTTCATAAAAATTGGAATAGGGTTGAAATTGAAGTCCAATTTCCTAAAATATACTCTCTCAGTTTTGTTCAAATCAATCTTTGGCTTCTAGTTAAATATTTTCGTGTTCAGGTACAATTTTAATTAGCCAATTTAGCAATTTATGCCTCGTTACTTCCGCCTTAGCTTTTGTAAGTTGGGGAAACATGTGCTTATTTGATTCTCAAGTTATACATGTTAGGGAACAAATGCGTTTTTAAGTAAATTGTATCTACATAGGTTGGTTTGTTTTTACTGTTTATGAATTTAGTTTCGGCCCTGCTGGCTTTTAGAAATTTTGTGTCCAAAATCTGTTTCTACCTAACCAAGATTCTCCTCATTGTTTAACCGGCTTTTGTTCCTTGTCGAAATGGGTTTTGCTTTCTACAGATCGGAAGAACTCAGTCAGCACTGCCTGGAGTGCATCAAGTTCTTGCCGTGGAAATTATGTTATGTCTATAGAGGCTGAAGTATATTCACTATCTCTATAGTCTATTGCTACGACCCTCCACCACTGAGTTTCTTAACCGCTGTACTTGCTAGTTGTCTCTTCCTTTGAGACAACACATTGAAATTGCTGCTGAGATTGTTCTAACGGCAATCCAGTTTCATGTTTTAGTTATAATGAATTTATTGTCATAAACTTATAGTGTAAACTGAATAACGTAATCTTTATTTCATTGTGTCCACATATTGCATATTCTAACGCTAAACCTATGTGGAATAGTAACTTATTTGATGCAACTCTAATTAGTGTATGATGCCCAATATCCGAGTTTATTAACTTTCAAGTTTTGTTGGGAGTAGATTTTGTGCATAATCATTAACTGTGTAAATGTAGGGTGGCAGAGCTGCTCAAGCAAGAGTTTATTTCTAGCATCTTCAAAATTCCTTTAACTTTCCATCTGCAAATCTGTTTGACTTGTGTTTTATAAAAGTATAGCTAGAGTCAGTCTAATTATCTCCGTTGAATGGTTTTATGTTGTCTGTTTCTTTTTCATGTTTCTTGAAAAAATTTCAAACCACTAGGTGAAGAAACACCTTCTCGTCTACTTTGTTGGATAACAAAAAAATGTTATTTTATTGACATAGAAGCATCAACAACACTGGCTCAAATGAATATCAAATGACCTTTTGCAGGTGAGAACGAGAGCAGAACAATCTTGGATGCATTTTTCTTGGGGAAAGCTCTGGCCGAGACACTCAACGAGCGCATAGAGTCATCAGTTGGAGAATTTCTCAGCATAATTGGCAGGTTACAAGCTGAGCAGCAGAAACAAATTCAGGAATTCCAGGTACATATTTTGATTTGTTGCATGGTCCTAAATAATTTGATCGAGGAGAGTAACGCTCTTTCAGCCTTCGAGGTGGAACCAGGACACCAAACCGTTTGCATGTGCTGATAGAAATAAATATATACTTGTTCAGAAATAAAAGAAAAATTATTGAATTTATAGCTTGAGAATTGGATTTGCTTCGACTGAATGGAAGTTCTTAGATTTTTCTTGTGATTTCAGCATCCTTGGTATGGAATGGCCTTAATAAAAAATAATCAGCATATTCTATGTTGATTCTGAAGTGTCGTGTCTAGATGTAGAGTTCGACTTTTAGGTCAGGGTTGAAATCGATCTTAAAAGTTTGAGCTCGTGGGAGATGACAGACAGTGGTTTTGTACTTTGACACACATGCTGAACACGCCTTGCGTGCGTGTTAAATTGATTGCCCAATGAATACATGCCTATAATCAACAGCCAACATGTACACATGCAGGTTGGTCGAATATTAGCCCACAAATGTCACCCAAGATTAACTTAATAAAATATACGAGAATTGCGCTCTAGAGCTTGAAACATTGAAACCACTTTTCCCAAAAAAATCGAGCTCCTGAGATATGGCCTAAACAGAAATATAAAGTTTGTCACTGATGGATATAATTGAACACATTACTTTTGGCCATCATTCTGAGTTTGTTTTGCTGTGAGCTTGATCAGCCCCTGTCTATGTTAAAAGATTATATTTTTTTTTCGTAACACTTATCAGTTATCCCCAGGAAGAAGTGCTGGAGAAAGCTAGACAAGCGAAAGAACAAGCAGCGCGTGAAGCCATGGAAACGCAAGATGTAACGGGAGTTAACGGTGGTGTAGCCAAAACGACATCCTCGTATACACCCAAGATCGATCCTACTTCGGAACCATCTAAAGAAGATCCTGTTTTAGGTATGCTCAAGGATGATTAAGTACAAGGGATATCGCTTATTAGTATAGTTAGGTACTATGTTTCATCCTTGGATACTCAGCAAGACTAATATAGTCGAGATTTGAGATTGCCATGAATGTTGAGTTAGATTAATATAAAATTACTAAAAACAATTCATCTCTATTTGAGACTTAATTATTATTTATTTTCTCAAATTTGATGAGTTTTCGCCTAAGTAGATAAATTTATTTGATAAATAATTAAGCCATAAGTTATATCTTACATTAGGCTCATCAATCAATCAGTTTTGCACACAATTAAAACCCACAATAGTAAATATTAATGAGATATTACATTTATGACACTACCACAAGGCTTCATTTATACGTGTGGATTCCATTAATTTTTAGTGTACTCACATGGGTGTATTAAATATGCGTCTTTAGATGCATGGTTGAGGTAATATCATAAGAGTATGTCTCTTGTTAGACGGTCTCGCGAATTTTTATCTGTAACACGGGTCAATCCTACCGATATTCACAATAAAAAGTAATACTCTTAGCATAAAAAGTAAGTTTTTTCATGGATGACCCAAATAAGATATATGTCTCACAAAATACGACATGTGAAATCGTCTCACAAAATACGACATGTGAAATCGTCTCACACAAGTTTTTTTCATATCATAAAGATAGTTTGAAGTTTCACTATAAATTTCAAGATCATATATATAATCTAAAGTGTGAGCCATAAGGGTCGATTTGAAACCAAATATTTGTTCACTGGATTATATAATTAGATATACGTGATACTCCAAATGAGGCTAAAAGTTGCCCCATTTTTATATTAAATCGAAAAAAGTTTGGAGTACAATAATTGTCATGTTACGAGACGGTAAGACTTGTCTTGTCACTAAACAATCATCAAAATTATTCAAGACGTCCAAAATTTTCCTTCTTGAGCTTAAACACATCGAACCATTATATATCGAAGAATTTTGTCGCATGAAAATATGGGCAAAACCAACTTTCTCTAGAAAGTTGTTGCACATGAGACGTTGAATCCAGATAACAAATGAATGGCATAATACAACGAAACTGAAACGGGTCGGATCAGTCTCGAATACGGAGCAAAAACGATATGGGGTGAGAGAGGCTCGAACTCTCGACCTCAGGATAACTCAGTAGCTATGAGACCTACGCGCTAGCCAACTGCGCCACCACCCCATTTGGAATACTGTGTGATATTTATTTTATAAACACACAATCTAGTATTCACAATGTACATATCTCAACTTGGCACACGATACAAGCATACATATTTAATTTTTAACAAAAATTTGTGTGAGACGGAGTCACATATCATATTTTGTGAGATAGATCTCTTATTTGAGTAATTCATGAAATTACTTTTTATGCTAAAAATATTACTTTTATTGCGAATATTGATAAGATTGACCCGTCATATATGTAAGGAATTGTTGTTGTGCAGGAAATAAATATAAAAACATTATTATGTGTGTATCAGAAGTTAGTGTTGTGTCCGGTGTTGTCAACACTGTACACAACACGGCAGCGGAAATTAATTATTTAACACACAAATATAACTTTAATAAATTAACACCAGATTTAAATTATGCACAAGTACGAATACTTGTGCGGTGCCTCATGGCAAAAAATTTGTAGTGACCCGTTCCAGAATCACCTACTAATCAAAAACTAAGCATGCAATTAACCTAATTAATTATAATCAGAGATAACAGCGGAAATATGGCCAACAACAATAGTTATACAACCCAATCGAAATCGAAGTCTAGACTAACTCAAAATGAAAAATCCAGTACAACCATATCGAATCAAATGGAAAACACTGAAAACTAAACCAACCAGCTACTCAACGTCCTCCTCCTGCTCCTCCTGAGCCATCCAACCTGAGGCCTGCCCCGTGGGAAAGGGGTGTCCAAGAATAAACAAAACCGAGGACGTGAGCGATAAGAACGCCCAGTACTAAAGTATGAGTATACAAACCTATATGAAATGCACATGCTATGATATGATACCAGGGTAGTCAAGAAACATGAATCACAAAGGATCTCAAAATGCTCAGTCTAGAGGCGCCAAGTGGATAGTGCCGCGCGGTCCAACCTCTGGGTCACTGCATCCACTACAAGACAGACGTGGACCTAAAATGTCCCGGACCACCGAAGCCCTCCCGACCCGTCGGCCACTGTGTACTCTCGGTGTCCATGCGTCCACAAGACAGGGCTGAGCGGCCCCAAGATATAGCTTATCTCGAAAGAGATACAGCTCAACAGTAAAGGCTATCTCAAAGGAGATACGGCTCAACATGATATGCAATATGCATCATAACTCGTGACATAATAGCATGCATCATATGACATATAACAATGCAGCAAATACTCATGCAACACATATATGAATGTATACTCAACCAGGATATCTCGGATAGTACTTTCGTACCTCTATCACAGCAAGCCTAGCCTTACGCAACACCGCTAATCAGGTCTAGCACAAGCCTACGCATCAAAAGCATACTCAATAAATACTACCATGCTCGACTAGCAAAACCAGTACTCCCTAGTACTACCAAAGGTTTAGGGTTTACCTTCGTCCGTCGACAGCCCTTTGATGTCGATTGCCTTGAAACTCAGGCGCCGCTACGCTACTACTCCTGGCAGCTCTTAGCTATCGCTCGACCAACAACTAACCCTAGAAACCTTCCAAACTCTCCAAAATGAGAGAAAACTCAAGAAATTGGCAAGTCAAAATGAGGAAATCCGAGCACTATTTATAGGCCATGTTCGGATCCTCCGAACAACACTTCGGAACGTCCGAACGCTACGTGTCCATTGGCTCTTGACAGCTCATGATCGGATCCTCCGATCATACACTTCGGACCGTCCGAACATGCATGGAAAATGACGTGTCGATCAACACTTGACACCTATGATCGGATTCACCGAACTACACTTCGGATCGTCCGAACTCTTCGGTGCTTCCGAACCCTCTTCGGTCCGTCCGATCATGACCATAGCCAAAATTACACCTTAAACCTTCTTAATCACCATTACTCCGTTAATTACCCAATTTGGAATTCGGGCTACTACATTCTCCCCCCCTTAAAAGATTTCGTCCTCGAAATCAGGCTTAGAGAATGAACAAAACGAAATAACATCATCATTAATACATCTCAATTGTTGTTGAATACAACTGATACTATGATTACAACTGAAAACACAAACTTATACAAAGCACAACTCAAAAGAGCTCTGGATGCTCTGAACGCATACGACTCTCTAACTCCCAAGTGGCTTCTTCAGTGCCTCGACGCTGCCACTGCACTAAGACAAGAGGAATGATCTTATTCCGCAACACCTTATCTTTGCGATCTAGAATCTGAACTGGTCGCTCCACGTAAGACAAATCCGTATCAAGTTGAACTTCAGATGGATGTAAGATGTGCGACTCATCTGCTACATAACGTCTCAACAAGGATACGTGGAACACATCATGAATACTTGATAGGTACGGCGGCAACGCAAGTCTGTAAGCTAAATCTCCCACACATTCCAGTATCTCGAATGGACCAATAAATCTCGGAGACAGCTTACCCTTGAGACCAAATCTCAAAATCCTGCGAAAAGGCGAAACTCGGAGAAACACCTTCTCACCTGGCTGAAAATGAAGAGGTCGACGCTTTGTGTTCGCATAACTAGCCTGTCGATCCTGAGCAGTCTTAATCCGCTTCTTGATTACTGCAACCTTATCTATAGCCTGCTGGACTAACTCCGGTCCCTCTACCTGTCGTTCCCCGACTTCATCCCAGAATAATGGAGTACGACAACGTCGCCCGTACAACGCCTCAAATGGTGCCATACCAATACTACGATGATAGCTGTTGTTGTACGCGAACTCAATCAAAGGCAAATGATCCTGCCAAGCGGGTCCGAAATCCATAACACAGGCTCGCAACATATCCTCAAGCGTACGGATAGTCCTCTCTGATTGACCGTCAGTCTCCGGATGATAAGCAGTACTCAGACTCAGTGTAGTACCCAAAGCTGACTGGAAACTACCCCAAAACCGTGAGGTAAAACGAGGATCTCTGTCACTAACAATACTGACAGGCACTCCATGCAAACGTACAATCTCCTGAATGTACAATCGAGCCATACGATCGAAAGTGAAATCACGATTATACGGCAGAAAATGAGCAGACTTGGTGAGTCGATCCACCACTACCCAGATAGCATCGCTGTTCCTCGAAGATAATGGCAAGTGAGTAATGAAATCCATCGTAATATGCTCCCACTTCCATTCTGGAATAGGTAAGTTCAACAACAATCCTCCCGGTCGACGGTGCTCTGCCTTAACCTGCTGGCAAACTAGACACTTGGAGACAAACTGATACACGCTGCGCTTCATCCCTTTCCACCAAAACCGCATCCTCAAGTCTCTATACATCTTGTTGCTTCCTGGATGAACACTTAACTTGCTTCGATGCGCCTGAGACAATATCTCGTCCCTCAAAGTGTCATCCTCTGGTACTACAACCCGATTAGATAAGCACAGAAGACCATTGGACTGATAATGGAAATTGCTATCACCACCAACTAACCGAGCTAATCTCTGAGTCTTGAGATCAGACATCTGAGCTTCTCGAATCCGAGTGAACAAATTGGGCTCAGATAAAATGGTAGCAACACGAATGCTCTCCATACCTTTCCGATGCTTGAAGTTAAACCCCAACGAGCAACTATCCTGGATGGCACTAGTCATAGCACAAGTCTGATGTGCAGAGGCTCTCACCTTGCGACTAAGCGCATCAGCTGTGAGATTCGCAGAACCTGGATGGTACTTGATCTCGCAATCATAATCCTTCAGCAAATCCATCCAACGACGTTGCCTCATGTTCAACTCAGCCTGAGTGAACAGATATTTCAGACTCTTATGATCAGTAAAGATTTCAAACTGAACACCGTACAAATAATGACGCCAAATCTTCAGCGCAAACACAATAGCTGCCAATTCCAGATCATGAGTGGGATACTTCTCCTCGTGAGATTTCAGCTGTCTGGAAGCATAAGCAATCACATGACCGTTTTGCGTCAACACACACCCTAAGCCTTGAGTGGAGGCATCGGTGTAAACACTGAAACCATCAGATCCTGACGGTAACGCCAAAACAGGTGCAGAAGTCAGAAGTCGACGAAGCTCTCTGAAACTATCTTCGCACTCGGATGACCACTCAAATGGAACATCCCTCCGAGTAAGTTGCGTCAATGGTCTGGCTATCTGAGAGAAATTCACGATGAAGCGACGATAATACCCTGCCAGACCTAGAAAACTACGGATCTCAGCCACTGTCGTCGGACGTGACCAATTCAGCACTGCTTCAATCTTGCTGGGATCCACAGAAACTCCTTCCTTGGAAATCACGTGACCAAGGAATACCACACGATCAATCCAGAACTCGCACTTACTCAGCTTAGCATACAATTGCTTCTCGCGAAGAATCTGCAACACAATCCTCAAGTGTTGGGCATGCTCTTCCACACTGTGGGAATAGATCAAGATATCGTCAATGAAAACCACCACAAACTGATCCAGAAAATCTCGGAAGACTCGGTTCATCAGATCCATGAACACCGCTGGCGCATTCGTCAATCCGAATGGCATAACTAGAAACTCGTAATGCCCATAACGAGTACGAAATGCAGTCTTGGAAATATCATCATCTCTGACTCTCATCTGATGATAACCCGATCGCAAGTCGATCTTGGAGTAAACAGAAGTACCCTGAAGCTGATCGAACAAGTCATCAATACGGGGTAAAGGGTACTTGTTTTTGATCGTCACCCGATTCAGCTGGCGATAATCAATGCACAACCGCATCGATCCATCCTTCTTCTTGACAAACAAGACTGGAGCTCCCCAAGGCGAAACACTCGGGCGAATATAACCCTTATCAAGAAGATCCTGCAATTGCTGCTTCAGCTCTCTCATCTCTGACGGAGCAAGACGATAGGGGGCACGAGAAATCGGTGCAGTCCCTGGCATTAAATCTATGCCAAATTCCACCTCTCTAACCGGAGGAAAACCAGGAATCTCATCTGGGAAAACATCAGGAAATTCACAAACCACTGGAATATCCTCTAGACCAACACTACCTGTGGATGAATCAATCGCATAGATGAGGTAGCCTTCCCCGCCCGACTCTAAAGCACGACAGGCTTTCAGAGCAGATACCACTGGCATCGGAGGTCGCGCTCCCTCACCATAGAAAAACCAACTAGAGCTTTCAGTCGTACGAAACTGAACAAGCTTCTGGTAACAATCCACAGTAGCTCGGTAGGTAGTCAATAAGTCTATACCCAAAATACAATCAAAATCTTCCATCTCTAGGATCATAAGATTCGCAGTCAACTCGTTACCCTCAAAATCTAAGGGACAACCCATCACTAGACGCTTCGCTAACACCGAATGACCCATCGGAGTAGAAACAGAAAGAATGACGTCTAGAGAAACATAGGGTAACCTATGACGCTTAACAAATCGTGCAGAAATGAAGGAATGAGAGGCTCCTGTATCAATAAGAACAAAAGCAGGAATACCGCATAAATGAAAAGTACCTGCTATGACTCTCTCCGTCTCATCTGCAGCCTGATCCTGGTTCAGCGCAAAAACCTGACCTTGGGCACGAGGTCGAAGATTCGAACTACCCACTGCCTGACCCTGCCTCCTCTGCTGAACAGTCGTCTGAGATCCAGAACCGGATCCTGCTCCACCTCGCAACTGAGGACAATTCTTCTTAATATGCCCCATCTCTCCGCACTGATAACAAGCTCCTGCGGCTACTCGGCATTGCTCCGATGGATGGTTCTTCCCACAATGCGCACAAGACTCCTTCTTCTTACCAAAGCGGAAAACACCACTAGATCGAGATCCAGATCCAGAAGAAGATGAACCAGATTTCTTGAATGACTGAGATCGAGGCCTCAAAGTACTCGGAGGTCTAGAAGAAGAAAGAATAGCCCTACCACGCTGGAGACTGATCTCTGCCTGGCGACACCGGTTCACTAACCCATCATAAGAAGTAGGATTATCACAGACAGTGACTCGATCAAAGATCTCCTGATTAAGGCCCTGGAGGAAATGATCATACTTGGCCTCAGAACTGCCACTGATATGAGGAGCGAAGGGTAACAACTCAAAGAATTTCTGCTGATACTCATCAACAGACATACTCCCCTGCTTAAGGTTCAGGAGCTCAATCGTCTTGGCCTGGCGAAGGGCTGGAGGAAAGTACAGCTGCATGAACGCTGCACGGAAATCGACCCAAGTCGCTCTACCCTGCGACTGAACTATCGGCGCAGAAGTTGATCGCCACCACCTGCGAGCACGGCCCTCGAGAAGAAAACTAAGGGTCTCCATCTTCTGCTCATCGGTGCACTGGAATGCGCGGAAACAACTCTCCATGCGCTCTAACCAATCCTCCGCATCATCGGGAGTCTCACCGCCAACTAAAAGCTTAGGCCCCATCTGCATGAAACGATGCATATCGAAACGCCTAGGACCATCCCGACGATGACGATGCTCACGATGACGTCTATGATCGTCCTGGTCACCCCATCGACCTACACTCCCCTGACTACTCCCGTCATCAAAATGGTCAGCCATCGCTACAAGATAGAATAGGAAAAATGGTAAAATGGTCAACGGAAATCCCAAAACAGAATCTATATCCCAAAATCATACGCATGCTCTGATACCATAAATGTAGTGACCCGTTCCAGAATCACCTACTAATCAAAAACTAAGCATGCAATTAACCTAATTAATTATAATCAGAGATAACAGCGGAAATATGGCCAACAACAATAGTTATACAACCCAATCGAAATCGAAGTCTAGACTAACTCAAAATGAAAAATCCAGTACAACCATATCGAATCAAATGGAAAACACTGAAAACTAAACCAACCAGCTACTCAACGTCCTCCTCCTGCTCCTCCTGAGCCATCCAACCTGAGGCCTGCCCCGTGGGAAAGGGGTGTCCAAGAATAAACAAAACCGAGGACGTGAGCGATAAGAACGCCCAGTACTAAAGTATGAGTATACAAACCTATATGAAATGCACATGCTATGATATGATACCAGGGTAGTCAAGAAACATGAATCACAAAGGATCTCAAAATGCTCAGTCTAGAGGCGCCAAGTGGATAGTGCCGCGCGGTCCAACCTCTGGGTCACTGCATCCACTACAAGACAGACGTGGACCTAAAATGTCCCGGACCACCGAAGCCCTCCCGACCCGTCGGCCACTGTGTACTCTCGGTGTCCATGCGTCCACAAGACAGGGCTGAGCGGCCCCAAGATATAGCTTATCTCGAAAGAGATACAGCTCAACAGTAAAGGCTATCTCAAAGGAGATACGGCTCAACATGATATGCAATATGCATCATAACTCGTGACATAATAGCATGCATCATATGACATATAACAATGCAGCAAATACTCATGCAACACATATATGAATGTATACTCAACCAGGATATCTCGGATAGTACTTTCGTACCTCTATCACAGCAAGCCTAGCCTTACGCAACACCGCTAATCAGGTCTAGCACAAGCCTACGCATCAAAAGCATACTCAATAAATACTACCATGCTCGACTAGCAAAACCAGTACTCCCTAGTACTACCAAAGGTTTAGGGTTTACCTTCGTCCGTCGACAGCCCTTTGATGTCGATTGCCTTGAAACTCAGGCGCCGCTACGCTACTACTCCTGGCAGCTCTTAGCTATCGCTCGACCAACAACTAACCCTAGAAACCTTCCAAACTCTCCAAAATGAGAGAAAACTCAAGAAATTGGCAAGTCAAAATGAGGAAATCCGAGCACTATTTATAGGCCATGTTCGGATCCTCCGAACAACACTTCGGAACGTCCGAACGCTACGTGTCCATTGGCTCTTGACAGCTCATGATCGGATCCTCCGATCATACACTTCGGACCGTCCGAACATGCATGGAAAATGACGTGTCGATCAACACTTGACACCTATGATCGGATTCACCGAACTACACTTCGGATCGTCCGAACTCTTCGGTGCTTCCGAACCCTCTTCGGTCCGTCCGATCATGACCATAGCCAAAATTACACCTTAAACCTTCTTAATCACCATTACTCCGTTAATTACCCAATTTGGAATTCGGGCTACTACAAAATTCACTAGAAAAATTATGTAAATCGTTTACACCAAAAACAACAATACTAGTGAGAAAACAAAACCAAATTCCTTGACACTCCAAGGAATTAAAAATGCATCAAAACAAACCAATAAAAACTAGATGCATAAAATAAAAAGCGTGTTGCTTAAAACCAAACGACGACACTCTTCGATCAACACTCTGCGTCAGTGTTGTTCTTGAGTGTTGGCAACACCAATCGGCAACACGGTATAACAGTGAATCAATCACACAAACTTTTCACAATCTGAACTCTGTGTGTGCGCTCCCGAAAACCTCCAGCAGATCATCTCCACAACAAAGTGATCACACGATCACACAAAAACGCCTCAACAAAATATAGGTTCGGCTTTTGTATTTTTCTTCTATGTATGCGCTCTTCTGCCGACCTCACGAAAGAGTCACATCAAAGGACTCACACGAAAAGCTTCGACTCTCCAACTCTCTCCTCAAGACTTCTCTCTATCCCACGCGCATGACGGCTACAAGGGACTCAATATTTATATCTAATGCTTGACCTAAATATCTTCCCATAAAAGAGTCCTACAAAATATAGAAAGAAGATTTCATTAGATATAAGAACCTTTTTTAAACAAAGATAAAATATCTTAGAGATACAAATCACATTAAAAACAAATCATATAATATATAGAATAAATCAATCAAGATTTTATCATCTAGAAATAAATCAAATAAGATCTCATAATCTAGAAATAAATAAATAAAATATTTTAGTCTAGAAAGGCAAAATCTTAAATTGATATTATCAATTTAACAAAATAATAAAGGAATAAAATATTCCTTTCAATCTCCCCCTTTTTGCCTTTCTGAACAAAACATCCAAAAATGATAATCTTGGTAAGCATCGCAGTCAGTTAAGCTCCCCCTGCATTGGAGTGTGTCTCCCCCTGAGTCAAAGTTCATCTCCCCCTGAATTAAACATGTTAGAGCACTGGTGTTGTTGACAGTGTTGTCAACACCATCGTTAGAACACCTGAAAACATAAAGAATTAGAGCAACCCAAAAACAACATTAAAGACAGAGAATAAGTATTCATTCAATCTCAGCAATCTCAGCAACTCCAGATGCCTCAGCATCATTGTTTTGCATTTTTGGTCCTCATACTCCCCCTTTTTGGCCAGAATGTAAGCCAACTTCCAAAAGCAGATTATATTCAGTTATATGTAGAACGTGAGAGAAAATTATAAAGATATATCAGGAGTTGAGCACAGAAAAAAACCTCAAAGAAATCACGAGAGTAAGGAAATATGCGAGAGTAAGTGAAAATAAGCAAGAATAATTAAAGACATTTAACGACAGCAAAACATATTTACTCTTACTCAAAAAATTGATTCAATCATTCAGCACCAAAAAAATCCACATGGTAAAGGTAATATTTCTGAAATTTACCAAAAACACTAATTACGGTTCTATCCGAAAAACAAACAGTAAAATTGATTCAAACTCATGTTATGACAATTTCAAAAGAATATCCAGTGAAACCCACGTCGATTATAACTCACTGACACAAGTATACACATAAATTCAAAATCTAGATAATCAAGGTTTTTATCAACTGTCATAGGTCAACACTGATATGTCACTGCACATGATGAATTCACGAAACAAAAGTCAATATGCATGTCCTAAATATGCCTCCAATATGATGAATTATCAAAATGTCAGGCAATGTATAAACTGTGCTATGACAGAACTTGGTGTTGGCAACACCTTCTGGCAACACCACCGAGTTTTATTCAAACTTCCACAAATTTTTTTCTTTGATTCAAAAATGGTAGCTCCCACACTAGAAGAACGGTCTTCAATGAACTCCCCTAGGTAGCTTTTTCCATTACTATTTTTACTTAGAAGTGGTAGCTCCCACACTAGAAGAACGGTCTTCAATGGACTCCTCTAGGTAGCTTTTTCCATTTTCTTCTAATATTTTTTATTTACTTCTTTTCTGTTTTTCTCCTTTTGCTCACATTTTCCAAGTCATCTTTTCACTTTAGACAAGATCACGATTTTCATGACTGTCCTCAACTACTCAATGCCTTGGATTTGAGCAAAATCTATTTCTCAACATACGATTGGAAGTATGAACACTCAGGGGTACCTTTCAGAAATTTGCCTTCACTGTTCAGTCATTACACAAATAGGATGATTATGCAGTATGCCTAACATCCTAAAAATAGTCATGCACAAACGGATGTTGTCTCTGGTGTTGGCAACACCATGGACAACACTGAACAAATGTTTAAAGTACACACATGCTGAGAGATTTCCGAAGATTGGAAAATCTCTCAAAATCCAAAGGTTTCGTGAATATATCAGTCAGTTGATTCTCAGTCCTAACAAATTCCAGTCGAATTATGCCTTTTTCAGCCAAATATCGAATAAAGTGACGTCTTATATCTATGTGTTTTGTTCGAGTGTGTTGAATAGGATTCTTAGAAATGTCTATAACACTTGAGTTGACTCAATGTACCATCATTATTATTGTTGGGTTCAATTTGAGACATAAAACACGAGTGACTTACCTGGGAAAACGTGGAGCTCATGCAGATTAAACCAATCATTTTGCGGTAGTCCACCTTTTCTTTGTTTCTTGTTTGCACACCATCATGTAATTCACCAATGATTTGTGAAAATGGATGATTTTTCTGAATCTTGCTGGGAATTTCTTTTTCACAATTGATCACCACATCATCATTATCATTGTAATCATTATCCACAGTTTCTGTTTGGTTCAGAGGCGGTGTTGTGCTTGGTGTTGCCTCACTGGTCTCAACACCAGACTCAACACTGTTTCTGGTCAGTGCCTCACTTATATCCAGACATTCTTCTACATCAGCCTCCGGAGTTTTAACTGTTAGATCTGCAAGATCATCAAACACAGCGTTAATTGATTCCATTGTAGTCCTAGTTCTCAGATTAAATACACGATAAGCACGGCCATTAGTAGAGTATCCAAGAAAGAGACATTTAACACTTTTTGAATCAAATTTAGCTAGATGATCTCTATCATTCACCACATAACCTACACATCCAAAAATATGAAAATATTTAAGGTTTGGTTTTCTTCCCATGATAATCTCATATGAGGTCATTGTAGAACCACTCCTTAAATAAACACGGTTGGAAATGTGACATGCCGTATTTAAAGCTTCGGCCCAAAAACATTTTGACACATTCTTAGAACTAAGCATGACCCGAGCCATTTCTAGGAGGGTTCGATTTTTCCTTTCAGCTATGCCGAATTTTTGAGGGGTCTTCGGAGATGAATAATCATGAGTGATACCTTTTTTATGGCACAAAGAAATAAAATGAGAATTTTCAAACTCCTCACCATGATCGGTTCTTATTTTAACCACCCTCATATCAAACAGATTTGTTATCCTAGCATGCAACTTCTTAAAAGCATCAAATGTATCAGATTTTTCTCTAAGAAAACTTACCCAAGTAAAATGCGAAAAATCATCAACACAAACAAACGAATATTTCTTACCACCCAAGCTCTCAACATCAATTGGACCCAGTATATCCATATGCAAAAGTTCAAGGCATTGTGTTGTCCCAAAGTGTTGCAACACCGAGTGCGCAACACGGGTTTGTTTACTTTTCTGGCATGGACCACAGACATACACAACACCTAAATTTAAATTGGGCATACCTCTCACAGCATCAAACTTACGCAGATTCTTCAAGGTATTGATACTCACGTGTCCCAGTTTTTGATGCCATACGTCTAATTCACTCACCTTGGCACTTCGGCAACCATCACCTTCTCCCAATTGATAACAATTGTCAGCTGAACGAGTACCTGACATTACACAAACATTGGCATCATTAAAAACTTCAAAATTATTTTTATTGAACTTAACATGTAAATCATCATCACAAAGTTGACTTATGCTTATTAAGTTTGAGTTAAGTCCTTCAACATGTAGAACATTGTGAAGTTCAGGAAGCCCATCAACGTTCAAGGTTCCTTTGCCTACAATTCTTCCTTTAGAACCACCACCATAGGTTACACGCCCACTTTTTATTTCAACATAATCCGTGAGGTGTTCTTTAAATCCGGTCATGTGGCGTGAGCACCCACTGTCGAAGTACCATGCACCTGCAATGTTAGTTTTTAAAGAAGTATAAATGATATTGCATCGAATAACAGTTTTAGGTACCCAAACTTTCCTTGTGGAAGATTTCTTGACTGCGGTGTTGCGCTTGGTGTTGGACAACACTGTGGGCAACACCCGATTTGATTTCCAATTCAGGTAGTCGTCTCTTAGTTTGTAGCAGAAGGGTCTGATGTGCCCAGGCTTATAGCAGTAGTGGCAGATAAAATGTCGTTTTCTTTGCTTTGGTTTGGAAGTTGACACTTGCTTCTTGGTTTGTGGCATCTTCACTGGCGGGTCAACTTTCAAATGAGAAGAGGAAGCTCTGTTTTGTTTCAGCATTTGTTCCAAGGCTTGCTTTGAGATTGACAGAGTGTTCATGGGAGGTTTCACTGTTAAGGGGACAGAGCAGTCTTCGCTTGCCTTTACAAACATGGTTGATTTTGATTTAGAATTGGAAGTTTCACCATGTTCATATGTGCTTTCAACATATCCAAGATCAGTTCTGTTGTCCTTTCCCATAGTTAGCATTGAGTCAAGTTTTGACGAACTTGAGTTGAATTTTGCAAGAGTCTTTGACGCCTTCTCAAGCTCCTCCTCCTTGACTTTGCACAATTCAAGATCCTTCTTGTTAAGCACAACTTCAAGTCGAGACGCGGATTCTTTCAGATCAGTATTCTCCTTGGTGAGGATCAAATTTATTTTATTTCTTTTTATCCAATCTTCGTATAGCTCCTCATACATAGCCTGCACACATTCAAATGTGAGTTCATCAGAATCAGTATCCTGGATTTCATGATTACCTGAGTCATTGTGAGATTTAGCATTGAGACACAAGGATTTTGAAGTGGTGTTGCGGCCCGGTGTTGCAACACCAGAGGCAACACCGTGCGGGTTGACTTGCAGCCAGCATTTTTCCTTCAAAACAGCAGTGTTTATAGATAATATGTCCATCGGGATTCTGTTAAATTTCCTGGAAAAAAAACAACAATAAACCAGAATCAATCACTTAGTGTATCAAGCGTTGGCTCTGATACCACTTGTAAGGAATTGTTGTTGTGCAGGAAATAAATATAAAAACATTATTATGTGTGTATCAGAAGTTAGTGTTGTGTCCGGTGTTGTCAACACTGTACACAACACGGCAGCGGAAATTAATTATTTAACACACAAATATAACTTTAATAAATTAACACCAGATTTAAATTATGCACAAGTACGAATACTTGTGCGGTGCCTCATGGCAAAAAATTCACTAGAAAAATTATGTAAATCGTTTACACCAAAAACAACAATACTAGTGAGAAAACAAAACCAAATTCCTTGACACTCCAAGGAATTAAAAATGCATCAATACAAACCAATAAAAACTAGATGCATAAAATAAAAAGCGTGTTGCTTAAAACCAAACGACGACACTCTTCGATCAACACTCTGCGTCAGTGTTGTTCTTGAGTGTTGGCAACACCAATCGGCAACACGGTATAACAGTGAATCAATCACACAAACTTTTCACAATCTGAACTCTGTGTGTGCGCTCCCGAAAACCTCCAGCAGATCATCTCCACAACAAAGTGATCACACGATCACACAAAAACGCCTCAACAAAATATAGGTTCGGCTTTTGTATTTTTCTTCTATGTATGCGCTCTTCTGCCGACCTCACGAAAGAGTCACATCAAAGGACTCACACGAAAAGCTTCGACTCTCCAACTCTCTCCTCAAGACTTCTCTCTATCCCACGCGCATGACGGCTACAAGGGACTCAATATTTATATCTAATGCTTGACCTAAATATCTTCCCATAAAAGAGTCCTACAAAATATAGAAAGAAGATTTCATTAGATATAAGAACCTTTTTTAAACAAAGATAAAATATCTTAGAGATACAAATCACATTAAAAACAAATCATATAATATATAGAATAAATCAATCAAGATTTTATCATCTAGAAATAAATCAAATAAGATCTCATAATCTAGAAATAAATAAATAAAATATTTTAGTCTAGAAAGGCAAAATCTTAAATTGATATTATCAATTTAACAAAATAATAAAGGAATAAAATATTCCTTTCAATATAGATAACTATTTGTGAGATCATCTAACAAAGGCCTACTCTTAATTTTTTGTGTTACAAATCTAAATGTTATGATGAAATTAAAAATAAATTTTAATAATAATATTTATAGGGGTGATTTGATCATTTAAAAATTCCAAATTATAGATAAAGATATTTTTTTTAATTAAAATATGTTAGTTATAGATTACATACAAATTTATGAAACTAGGTTTCTATTATATTTTTATCAAAATTTTAATGGATATTTTATAATTTGAGAAAATGATATTTTTGATTTATCAGAAAACGTACCGTGACATGGAAATTAATTATTCTAAGCACTCCAAATATATATATATACAAAAAAATTTTAGTTTGCACAAAATATTGTGTTTGAGTGCTACTATGTAATATAATAGCACTAATTGCTATTATATTAATTTTTGTGTTTTGATTAAATAATTTTGGAATTTTCTTTTTCATGTTTCTAATCAATTATATATATTTTAATATGTCTTTTGTGAGACAGTCTCACAAATCTAGACGTATAAATCATACCAATATTCACAATAAAAAGTAATATGTTTAGCATAAAAAATAATACTTTTTCATAGATGACTCAAATAAGATATCTGTGTCACAAAATACGACCCGTGAGAACGTCTGACACAAGTTTTTGCCCATAATTTTTTTGGTCTATGTATAAAGATTCTCACTAAATTATTTTATGAAACTTATTTCTCTTTTGTGTGAATGAGCTCTTTTCAAATTAAGTATTTTTAAAACTTGAATATTGGAGAGTTACAAACTTGATTTGGTGTCAAGGATATAATCATTGGAAAAAGTGCATGAACCGATCAATTAAGCAAGGTTGGTGGGAATGTGTGTCACGAGATCGATGAGGACGGGGAGATGTTGCCGATGCTAAATGATAGTATGAACAAAGTGCGGCTCTAGACGGAAGAAATATGAATAAATTACTTGAAAATCTCATATTAAGCGTAATTGACTTGGACAATTCTGAAATAGGTGATCTCTTAGGAAATTTTTCAGAGAACGTGTCAATGAGGACACAAACATGCTTGAAACCTGAAAAGGCTTGTCAGGACCTCATCTACTCATAGCAGCCTCGATCAATATGGTGTGATACAGTGACAAAACAAAGATGAGAAACGATTGATCCTACCAACAAATCATGACTTTGAATTATGAAGATGATTTGTAGATATTTGTCTTATCTTTGTAACACAAGTAGATTCATCTCGTTTTGATAACTGTCCTGAGATATATGACTAAAATACCATGACTGCTCGGTCACAGTAGCTTGTTGTTCTTTTTTGAATCAGCTGTAATTTGCAGACGATTTTTCTCCTTGATAAAATCGGAATCTAAGTCTGTTGTTCGGAGATGATATTTAGCATTTTGAGTTGGTTGTTCAACCAATTTGGTGGCTAAGCTGATTGAATTCTCCATCCAATCAGCTGAGCTGATATGATTTCTAAAACATAAACTGGTATGTTTTGCTTTCGAAACTGATTTTGGACTTCCAGAAATTATTTGCTCTTCCAAAACTGAAGTGATTACTTGAAACTTTATTTTTGTTTAGAATATTGTAACACAACTCTCCAGTCAATTAGTTTCTAACCACTTCTTGGCAAATCATCGAGCTCGAAATCATAGATACACATTTGTTGAAACATGTTAACCACACAATAACAAGTTTTGTTATTATCAAATCAAGATTGCTCGTGTTACCATAACTCAACAATATTTTTTATTTTGTTTTTGCTCCTTAATTAATAATATAGGTCTTTAATTAATTTGGACTAGCAATGGGTCAATGGTGGGAAACATTAGAAAGTGGCATGCAATAACTAGGTAAATACTTTGTAAAAAGGTCTCTAAATTACGCATACTGCTTTTTCAGAATATATTTGTGCCCTACCACCTTTGCAGGACAATATCTTTTGCACAGATTAATAATGACAAATATACAATTAATATAACCAAAGTGATATTATTTTCCACAATTTCTCATGTTAATGGCTCTATTTTGTATCTTGTTTTTTTAAAATTCAATCTTAATTAGTACAATAAATTGAATTTTTATAATTTTTAGTCAATTTTCTTGATGTTCTTCTTGATTATTAGAGTAAGATTTTTGACTTCTTGACGCCAAGAGTTGCCTTGCTGCCACTGATTCACGTAAGCATTCAGGTTATGGCGGAGTAAAAGCGCAAAAAAAAAAAAAGAAAAAAAAAAGAAAATAAAAGTTTGCACTAAAAATAAAATTTTGGCTATTTAAAAAAAATAGATTAACTGGTAAAATGATATCGTGCTACTTTAAAAATAAATTTGAAGATAAAAAGGAGGACTGTATGGATTATCAAATGGAGTGAAAATAATATCCATTATATGAAAAACTAGTATCAGAAAATAGGTATGGAAATTCGGAATAAAATATTAATCAGACATCTAATTTTGTGTTTTAAAAAAATCTAACTGAAAGGATTTTGAGACAACAAAACCAAAGTGGACCAGTTTTGCAATGATTTGATTATCCATTAAAATGTCGTACATTAACATATTAACTAGCAAATAGACTTGATAGGAAATCGTGAAACGAATATTATAAATTATTTATATTTTTTACTGATATATATATATATATATATATATATATATATTTTTGTACACACATAATTATCATATTTTTAAATTATTTTTATTGTAAAATCCAAATTTAGATAATTATTAATATAATTAACTTAAAATAAATGAATAATATAATTGCGAGATTATGTCTAAATAAGTTATGGAGAGAGAAAGAGAGAATTTAGAATTAATTATGTAAAATTTTTGGATGAATTAAACAATCTAAATAATTGATTGTCGTACGTAGACTTTTGTGATAATTGTTTTTTTTATGAAAAAGTGAAGGTGTCATTTTTGTACACATATATTCTAGTTAGACGACACACTTTGCTTGTATATAATTATCGTACTTCTAAATACTTTTATTATTCATTCAAATTTAAATATTTATAATATAATTACCTAAATAAGCACGAGAAATACCAGTGAAATTTAAACAAACTATCTATGATATTAAATTGAGAGATAATGAGATTGTTTAGCAATAGATTGATTGAAATTTCTTGGATAAATAAATAAATTAGGTTACAAAAAATTTTGTTAGACGATCTTATGAGTTAATTTTGTGAGACAATCTTAATGAGTTGATGTTGTGAGACAGATCTTTAAACCGATCCGATTCATGATAAATATTGTTTTATATTAAAAATATTAATTTTCGCTTTAAGTAACAATCGATTTGACCTCTGGTAAGATTGATTTAGAATTCAGAGGAGGTGAATAAATTCTTTAAAAAATTCTTTAAACTTTAAAATGTTCTTAATAATTATTAAGTTATTAAGAATTATTTGTGAATGACTAACTTTACTGGATCACTTTAAATAGTACGGAAACATTTCGGTTTGTCTAGTGATAAATAAGCGGTTAAGAGTTTAACAAGAAAAATTCTGAAAACTTGAATGTGCAAAAATGTAAAGTTTGTAAGTGAATGAAGGTTTTTATGGATGTTCGGAGATAAAAATTTTATTTCACTTATTCTTCCACTTAGAAAGATTTTACTAAAATATTATGGTTTCACAGCGTCTTGCAACAGTCCACTTTAATTATGACTATTAGCAATGCCTAAATTGAAATCTTAGTGGTCATTTTAAAAGATCTTAATGATTAAGAAACTTCAATTCTCTAGACAACACAACAAATAACAACGACCCCAACATTCAGTTTTATAACTATGTGACTTGGTTGAGGTAGCGCGGGTTGATCCTTGAAGATCTGAAGTAATCTGGTAACCTTGTGCTTTAGTTGAACAGTCTGAAAATGTAGACAGTTAAGTGTGCTTTAAACCGTTCTTAAGAGTTTTTAATATGTTAAGAACTATTCTTGAATTACTAACTTTACTGCACCACTTTAAAATAGAGTGAGTACGGAAACGGTCCGGCTTGACTAGTAATAAATAAACGGCTAGCAATTTAACAAGAAATAGTCGGAAAACTTGAATATGAAAAAATGTAAAGTATATAAGTAAATGACACAAGGTTTCTATGAATGTTCGGAGATAAAATTCATATTTCACCCTCTTTTCAACTTAGGAATGTTTCTACTAAAATATTATGGTTTTACAATGTCTTGTAACATTTCGCTTCAATTTGGCCTAATAACACTGCCTAAATTGAAATCTTATTGATCACTTTAAAATGTTTGGATGTTTAAAAACACTCGGTTCTCCAGACAACACAACAAACAACAAAGACTCAACCGTCAATTTTATAACGAATTGACTTGGTTGAGTTAGCTCAGGTTGATCCTTGAAGATATGAAGTAATCTGGTAACCTTGTGCTTTGGTTGAGTAGTCTGAAAATGTAGACGGATAATTGTGCTCAAACGATCTAAACATATGCAAATTATAGGATTTTTAATTCAGCGGCTGTGAATACCTTATCGCTCAGAGTTTTTTTGGCAGTCTTCACTTTGAATGTTCTGCATATTAATAGTTAAAAAGCTCCAACGGTCGGATTTGCTTTTCAACGATCATTTGTACCATTTCCTAACAATATAGACAAGTCCTTTTCAATCGGGAATGTTTCATTAAGTGATCTTTAATGTTCTTTTTACTTTTGCGACTTCAAGTCCATGATTTTCAAAAATCTTATAGCTATAGCCCAAATTGGTAACTTTCTGTTACTTCGGAGGTTGGTATGATAATATATAATATTTCTATTTGCAACGTTCATCTGAATGGATTGACTTGTAATATCCTCTTTAAAATGCTCAAAATTGTCTATTTGTAGTGTTGTTGGAATGTGAAGTTTGAATCTTTTCACTGCATTGAATTTTCGGACTCGTCAATTTTTTCATATGATCTTTTGTAGCTCAAGTTCAATAAGTACAAATGTTCGACTTCTTGACATAATGACTTGAATTCGTTAACGGTTTCAAATGCTTGAATTGATCGAGAGGTCTGAAGAATCTGTTTTACATATGAAGAAAGCGGTTGGATCTCGAAACAGCTCGATGTTGTTTATTTTGTCAATCACCAAATCTCGAGGAAAAAGAGTTATGTGACTGTGTCACAAGAAACTTACCCATATTAGTCTTGTATATTTGTTTTTTTGTAGTTCTGAATGTTTATTTTGTCAAATTTTTTTTCTTGCTATCTTTGTTATTTTTTGAAATTTTGCTATTTTTTGACGTAGTATTGATGTGACACATGTATTGTAATGATCAGATTTAATTATATATTATTTGGCGATAATTAAGATTAATTATTTTAAATTGAAGAATTTAAAATAATTAAGCAAAATAATTAAATTGTGTGTTTATGCATATTTAAATGTTATAGCACACGGAAGTTGAAATAAAATAGACCGGGTCAAATTTCGAACCCCGAAAAGATAAAAGATAAACATGCACATAATATATATATATATATATATATATATATATATATATATATATATATATATAAACACATCACCATCACCGATTTGCAATTTCTCTCTCCACCGTAAACTCCATTTAGCTTCATTCCACCGCTCACTTTGACCGTCGATTTTAGCCGCACCGATGATCGAAAAATTCAAATAAATATACGGTTGAAAAGCTCTCGACGTAAGCTTTCCGTTGATACCACTTTCGATGAGAAAAATCGAGATTTTCGAAAACCCGCCGTCGGCTTCGTCGCTTGAATCGCCGTCTTCCGCCGCTCAAAAGTAAAAATCGATTGAGGGGTTTTGTTCCTTATGTTATAAGCTTTCTTTTGGTACCAATTTTGCAAAATTTCGAGAACCTACCGTTTTTCTGTGTGATTCCGGTCGTCTTCTCCGGCGAGTTGCCGCCTGTTGCCGGTTGGCTTCGGTTTAGTCTCGAGTTTAGCAATTGTTATTGGAAGAATAAGCTGTATCGGTGCGAATTATTATCTATGTGAATTTAATTCAATTTCGACTCAAATAATGTATCATTATTGATTAATTATTGGGTTATCGTTGTAGGTTCGGAATTGTGCGAGTTGGAGGTATATCTGGTGAACCTAGAATTTATCACCACCGCTTAAATATTAGTTTAGCGTCATTTAAAGCTAAAAAGAATATTTTGCGACGATAAAATAGAAATGATTGATTTTAGGTATTTTAGTCGAATATTGGAATTTTAGAAATTTAAAATGTCTAAATTGTTGAAATTGGATTTTTAGTAAATTTAAATGGTTGTGGAATTTTTATATGATAATAAGACCATTTAAATTAATATTCAGGTTATTTGTCTGAGTTGGCAATTCCAGGATTTTCTTGAGGATTTAAGTTACCGGTAAATTAGTTGAGGTACGTAGAGATCAGTTATTTTCACGATATCTGACAGAGGTATCTGATGATCCTGTGTATGATTTATTTGCTATTTGCTGATTTATGTGATATTATATACTGACTCGCATATTATCAGTTGGTAATTGATGTGCAAAATAAAATAAAATATTTCTTTTGTTTACACACATTTTATTTTGGTTAGACACATCAATACCACTGAACATATCATATTGAGCCTATCTATTATTGAGATCCAGTTATATTTCGGTTGAGATCCGTTATATATATGATATGATATGGTGTCCTGGAGATGTTTGGCTACCTTGATTCGGTCCGGCTTAGGTAGTTGCTGGCTTCGAGGCTGGGCCATATCCCAGGCACGGTCCGCTGCCTTCGTGGACCAGCTCGAGCATATATGTATGATTGTTGATATCGATCATTTGACTCCTGATATCCTGATAACTTGCACCTATTCATACATTGCATTCATGCATGGCATCATTGCATTTCTATGTCATATATCGTGGTTTCTTGATGTCTCGTACTGGGGTTACTGATCCCCGAGAGGGGGTTGTCGTGTCTTTTGTGTGTGGACATGACAGGTGGTACGGGTGGTTCGACCTCAGGTGCTCGAGAGGAAGCCTCGGGAAGTACCAGAGCTCCTTGAGAGTAGGCTCAGTTGTATTTAAGTACTGCGTGGTGTTGCTGTCTCCCAGATACTATATATATATTTGGAGGATTGTATTATGGTATTATCGAGCCTTGTCGGCTCTATGATATTTTGGTTTGTATATGTCATGATCGTGTCTGGCTGGCACGTGTGTATGCTGTTGTGTTTATTGAGGGCACATGTTGTTTATTTTGAATATTTGATTTTCGGGTATGTCCTATTTACAGGAAGGTCAAGTCGAAATTTTTATAGGCCCAACCGCAAATTTTTAACTCACTTTTCCGCTGTTAACTGATTAATAATGATTGCATGTTAATAAATCGTTATTAGGATAACGGGCCCTCACATGTATCTTCGTGACTTCAACATGACACTAAAGAGAAAATGACTAAAGATGCCAAAAGTTAACGGACATGACTATATATATATATATATATATATATATATATATATATATATATATATATATATATATATATATATATATATATATAGTATAATACACAAATCATAATCATAAATAAATAAATATATAAGAGCACACACAAGCATGCTCCTACTGACATCAATTGCTGAAGCTATTAATATATGGGTTAATTAGGTATCAGTACATTTTGAAAAAGAGTTTTGGTTTTAGTACATGGAGAGAGCAATTTTCTTTAAAAATACCAAAAATACCCTTAGTCTATATTTAAGTTTAATTGATTTTAATTGATCCCCGCGCTCCCTAAAATGGTATCAGAGCATGATTAATTTATTTCAAACACAAAAATTTTATTATTACTAGCAACTAAATGTATGAGAAGGAGAATTTCGAAAATTATGAATCCGAACTTTAGTTCGAGAAAAATAATTTACAAGAACTATTCCAATATTTTGGAATATACACAAGTTTATCTAACTATTGTTAGATATCAGAAACAGGAGAACAAAGGAAATTTATCTCCTGATAAAAGACGGCAGTGTTTGCAAAACCTTGCATACACAAAAGGTAGACCCTTACAGGCCGAAAAAACCAGATCTTCATTGATCCGTTAAACATGCCAGGAACTACCATCCAGTTCGAAATTGAACTTATTTCTCTAGAAATAATTCAATTAGAACAAGAATTACAGCGAAGTACATGCTTCACTGAACTCAGCACAAAAGGTATGCGTTTACAAGGCCTAAAAAACCGGAAAAACATACTTCAAAATCTACTCAGAAGAAATTCTTCAGAGAACAATGGATCTGTATAAACAGAAGATTTACGAAGGGAAGCTACTGCACCCTCAGGTAAAATCTCAGGTAAACTTATGATCCAAAATAATAAGTTTCTGGAGATAATTCCAGACTCTTCTAAGCTCTCTTTAGATCTTAGAGAAATTCAGAAGACAGTCCAAAATTATGGCAATATGCTATATTTTGTACCGCAACGAGTTGAGAAAATCCTTGAAACCCAAGAAGAAATTCTGGGATTAATAAAGGATATTCAAACAAGAATTCAGAAACTAGAACAACAACCAAGTTCTAGTAGAAGAACTTCAGGAGGATGGTTACCACCATCTTTTGGCACTGAACCTTTGTTACATCAACAAGGGAAGGCCAGAGTGGTGTCAAAACCTTTGACTGAAGAAGAAAAGATGATCAATCTAATCAAGTCTGTCTCAGAAAAGAAATTCATCTGATGACAACTTTAGAAAGGATTGGTTTGGAGGATCTACAAGAACTTGCGGAATCTTTCGCAAATCTCAAAGTAGTAGATCTAAAGATGAATACAGCAGTAGGTGAAACACCACCTGCAATAACCTGGTCATCTTCTCAGGAACCACCAGGGAAAAGTATGGGATCTCATAATGTAAATATGAGAGAATCTCAGACTGATTTCCATACTGGTGGAGGATCACACCCAGCGGGAACAAGGGCAAGGAGAACTCAAATTCCTTTGCACCAAACACCCTACGGGAAAACTGTTTTAGATCCTATACATCCTTACGGGGTTATGCTTAACCTTGATGTTTTGGACTTCAAAAACAGAGAAGATCTCATAGACGATTGGACATCTGCTATGAGGATTGCAGCAGGAACACTTGATCTCAACAAAGAAGGATTCATTAAACTTTTGGAAATGAGTCTTATGGGATCAGTAAAAATTGCTTGGGACATGACTTCATCAGACATAAAAGAGTCAGTCCTAGTTGGGGAATCTCTTAGTGAGATCGCTGGAAAGATGGCTACCCTATTCAAAGCACACTTTATAGGGGTAGACTATTTCAATAGTCAAGATACAGAGAAAAAGAAAAAATATACTCAGGCTCTGTATAGTCTTGAATTACATGATATATGTTTGGTAGATGAATACATTATGTTATTCACCAAATATAGATGGAATTCAGGAGTCGAAGAAGATATAGCTATGCAGCTTTTCTTCGCAAAAATGCCAAGTCCTTGGAGAGAAATGCTCATAAGGGAATACGTACCTGGTAATCCAGATACATTGGCAAGAAGAGCCTCTTTCCTTAAAGGAAAATTGGCAGAATGGTGTCATATGGCAGCGTTACAAAAGAATTACAAACGCCTAAGGGGTATCAACAAAAGAACTCCTTTGTGTTGTAAAGAAAATGATCTTCCAACTATTATTGGAAGTAAACCACAGAAGCATAAAAGGAAAAGTTTTAGGACTCATCCTTATGCACAAAGTAGAAGAAGTTCTTGGAAACCAAGAACCATATGGTCTAGACAGAAAGCCAGATCTTATAAATCTGGACAAAGAAGCGGACCATCGAGAAGTAGGATATCATCCCAGGCATCGAGTTCATCTCGAAGCACAGGAAGAACACCTACCAAGAAAACTTTCAGAAGAGCTCATACTAGGGCCAATGAAAGTTTCAAGGACTGCAATTGCTGGACATGTGGAGCAAGAGGTCATATCTCGACCAACTGTCCAGAAAATGAAAAAAGAGATATTAAACGCTTCGACCCGACTCCGGATATAGAAGATGCAGTTTATTACCAAGATCTCATTCAAGTATACCGATTTGAGGACATTGCCTCAGATGAAAGTATATATGAAGAAGAGGAAGTCTTAAGTCAGGAAGAATCTGATGGAACAGAATCGGAATCTGACTGAAGACGAGGTGTTTCGACACGAAACACATGAAGATTTGTCTGGGTTTTTCAGCCAGACAACTATATCTCATAACATGGTTCAAAGAATCATGAGAGAAAATCCAAGTCTACAGAGATATCAAGGTTTCTCCGCAGGACAGGTAGAAAAGTTCTTAGGAAGTCTTGGCCTAAGAAACAGAAAGCATCATCTAATCTATAAAGTTTCTAGAAGGGAAATGGCAATCCCAATGGAACTTACAGGAAATAGAATGGAGATGCAGTTAATTCCTTCCGAAGAAATTAAGGAGGAATTACAAAAACTCAAGATAGAAATAGCAAGGACTATGTCCTGGATTCATATCGGAGCAATCCAAATTATGATCAAGGCTACTTTCAAAGAAGGGATAGATTCACCTATCGATATTGCTATTTGCGATAAAAGAATGGGGAATCTACAAGATTCAGTACTGGGAACAATATCAGGAAAACTCTGTGCAGGAAAAATTGTAGGGGTAATCTATCCAAGGATAGCCTATAACCTGGCAGATCGAGATTTCAGCCGAGCCTTGACATTGCATCAGAACTTCAAGGAAAAAAGGCTGATGAAAGAAGGTAATAGGCCATATTCTATTACCTATCAAATTTCATATGCCCTATCTAATACACATCATTCTGAACTGTTTATTAGAAATGAGTTTATTGAAATCCCTGAGATATTTGGAAAAGTTGCTCAGGCAATTTATCCAGAAAGAGTCGAGTTTCCTTTAATACAGGAAACAGATATCCAGATCCAAGACAAACCGATTCTACAAAGGAATCAAAGTCTTAGATTGGAATCGAGAAGACTATCTTTTCAAGGAGATAGAATTACAAGTTACAGGTGGGGAAAAACACCTGTCATAGAAACCCAACAGGAGCCAAAAAGTTTTTCTACAATAGGAAAACTTAGATGCCCAGAAGGTTGGAAGGAAATAGAAATATTATTTGATATTACAAAACAAAGGAATCAATTTCCTTGTAATACCATATACTATTTGGAACAACCTACGATAGGAACTTACCAAGGACTGATTAATATCGGAGAATTGGAAGTCCATATCCAAGGGATTCTAGGGAAAGAATCAGATCGACTGATTCTTGGACTAGAGTTTCTCGAGGAACATAAACCTTGGAAACGTCTAGAGTATGGAATGGAGTTTATGGCAGAAGATAAAATATGGAAAATACAATAACCACAAGTCCATTCTCCATATACATTCCAGTAGGAATGTTGTATGAACAATATAAGGCAGAATATTTTGCTGCTTATATTGATTCAGGTGCTGGAATATGTACAGCAAAACGAGGAGTTTTTCCAAATAATTTGGAAGAAGAGTTACCCAAGATTGCTGGAAGAGATTTTTCCAGAAGAATCTTAATCTTAGGTAAATGGATTAAATAAGATGACTGAAATCATGATTGGCGGTGCTGGACAAACACCTTGGTACAAGGTAAAGACACCACCAATTTATTTTCATGACACAGGAGCTGACATATTGTTAGGAAATAATTTCCTACAAATGTTCAAGTCCTATACACAAGAAAATGAGACTAGAAGATTAGTGTTCACAACACCATGTGCTCACAAAATCATAGTCCAGAGACTTAGGGAGGCATTTTACAGAAAATTGCCAATCCAGTTTCGCAGCAAGCGTGGTGATTCAGGAAAACTTCTGAACCCGAAAATGAAAGATTCAAGACGGTTTGGAGAAACAATGCTCCAGTTAAGAGCAGAAAAGGAACTCCAACCAGAAGATATAGAATGCCTTAAGATCAAGGAAGGCAAAGAGTATGAATTTGTCCGTTGTAAACCCATCCCAATGAACATCATTGATCAGAGGGATATGCAGATTATAATCAAGGAACATTTGGACCTTGGATTAATCAAAGCAGGTATGTCACCATATAGCAGTCCAGGTTTTCTGGTAAGAAATCATGGTGAGATTAAACGAGGAAAACCCAGATTGGTTATTAATTATCAAGAAATTAATAAGATTCTGGAGTTTGATGGGTATTTTATACCTAATAGAGAACACTTGATTAGTTGCATTCGCAATGCCAAGATATTCTCTAAATTTGATTGCAAGTCTGGATTCTATCAGATTCGGATGCAGGAAGAAAGCAAGAAATTCACAGCTTTCTCCATACCTCAAGGACATTATATTTGGGAAGTATTACCAATGGGATTGGCTAACTCACCCCAGATTTTTCAAAGAAAGATGGATAATCTTTTCAAAGATTATTTCAAGTTTATGTTTGTTTACATCGACGATGTTTTAATAGCATCCAAAGATATGAATGAACATGTTAAACATTTGGAAATTTTCTCTAATGTTTGCAAGAAAGAAGGACTGGTTTTATCTGAAAAGAAAGCAGTCATTGCTACAAGAAAGATTGAATTCCTCGGAATTGAAATCGATGAGTCAGGAATAATTCTGCAAGAACACATAGTAGAAAAGGTGCAGAATTTTCCAGACAATCTCAAAGACAAAAAGCAACTTCAAAGCTTTTTAGGGGTTGTTAATTTTGCTGGGATGTTTATTAAAAACCTAACAAAACACAGGAAGGTGTTCAGTCCATTATTGAAAAAAGAAGCTAGATTTATATGGACAGACGAACACACAAAAGGACTTATCCATTTAAAGAAGATTTGCAAAAATCTTCCAAAGATGGCTATTCCTCAAGACGAGGATGATCTGCTATTATATACTGATGCCAGCGATCATTGGTGGGCTGCAGTATTAACAAAGCTCACACCAGATGGAGAACAACCATGCAGATATTGTAGTGGGTTATTCTCAGATGCAGAAGCCATAAGATGACACATCAACGAAAAGGAATTTTATGCAGTAAAAAGGGCCTTTGAAAAATGGCCATTATTTCTACTTGCAAAGAAATTCACTTTGAAAGTTGATAACACACAAGTTAAAGTCTTTTTAAGGAATAAAATTGAGTCTAAACCCGAGAAGGCTAGATTACTACGATGGCAAGCTTTATGTCAAAATTATATTTTTGATATTATGATAATAAAATCTCATGAAAATATTCTTGCAGATTTTTTAACAAGAGATGGACAGCATTGACATTGATGCTATTATCAAGATGCAGAGGCATTTGAGGGAACACCTTGAAATGCTTCAAACCGAGTTCAACAAGTTAGCTGTTAACGCAGAAGTTGCGGGAAGGCTACAACAAGCTGATAAGAGAATTGTCTCTGATCGAATTACAGGATGTTTACAGGCATATACTCAGTTATGGTCTGTAACGCAAAGGCCTATCCTCCAGGGCATTGAGAGACCACTGGTTTCTCAAATGGAGAGTTTTCGAGTACAGGACTCTATACCTGTAGCGGGGGATTCAAATACCCCTTGCACAAGTGTTAAGTCGGGATCATCATCAGATGAGTCGGCCAAAACAAAAATTGAGACTCCTGATCCTTATCTTGAGTTTTCAAGTCAACCCTTCACCTCGGGGATTGAAGAGGGAGAGATTAACCTTAGGCCTCGTATTGACAAAGGCAAAACTAAGGTTGATACTAATGAAAGTGTAATTTCTCCATTTCAGGTTTATCAGCAGAATTGGGAGAAATTAAAAACACGAATTGGCATTAACCCAGCTACAAGCAGGGTTGACGTTTCAGGAAAATATCCAAGGGTATGGATGAAACAAAATTCATATCCAAAGGAAGTTAAAGCATGGTATGAATTTGGGGCTCTTGCCTCAGTTTATACTACATCACCCAGCTTTCCAGAAATTTCAGGTCTACCAAAATGGATCCAGGAAGCTGTTCACGAGACTTGGGCAAACAATGATTATTTGTCCAGAGGAGACGTTTTGGAGCTATACTTCTTTAGTACAGCACCAGAACCAGCAGGAAAAGGTTCTCACGAAGCCTTCCATTTCATCAAGCTAAGGAGGCCAGATTTGAATGTCCAGAAATTTATCAAGGACCCTCCAGCAGAAGAAACACCCCTAGTGTCTTCAATTACTGAAGATGATATTTCTACCAGAAGAGCTTGGGGTATTTGGGTCTGTCTCACTGAGATGGATAAAGTCAAGTTTCCGTTCAAATTCTACAATCATTCAGTGAACGGATCATTCCTGTTAAATACCATGACAAGAAAAACTACAAGTTTTGCAGAAGATTTATTTGAGAAAAAGAGAAATCTTTTGTGGAACAGCAAGCTGCCGGCTAGTAAAGAGACTCGTCGAAAATTCTGTAACATGGCACACATAGGAAGATGGTCAGAAAACATCTGCCTGGAATGCCAGAACCAGAAGGAGCCAGAATTCGGCAAAGGATTCAAGCCGAGATCTGATCGGAAAAAATTTACCGATACAAGCACAAGTGGGGAAGGACCACATGCACATTTTCCTCGAGGATACAAAAAACCGAAGATTCCTCGACAAAATTAAAGGGGACATGTGACCCTCCATTACAAAAGCAGGACCACTACCATGTGAGTGGTAGAAACAAGACAACCACTAATTAGTGGTAAAGGACAAATAAACCACCAATAACAAATGATGGATGACTCAGCAAGCATTGGATACCAATCTGAAAGGAATCCAATGAATAAAAGTAAATTAACTGGTCCCGAAAATTCATCCATAAATAAGGACAGAAAGGAAACCAGTTAACACACCAGAATCAAAACTTAAAAATGTATCGAGTATACTTGAAAGTTTTGAAAAGAAGGATAACATACAAGAGGAAAGAGGCAGAAGCTCTTAAATGGTTAGTAAATCATTTCAAATAGTATAAAAAAGATGAAATTACTGCCGATATCCTAGAAACTCATCGTCAATGGTATCTAAGAGAGATAAAAGAGGATGAGAAGTTGATGTCAAGATTAATAATCTAGACAGGGACCCCTCAACCACCAAATGGTCCCCAATGCAAGCTGTAAAGGCTTATGAAGATTTGAAATCCGAAGTTCAAATCCGAAGGAGCCTTCTATAAATAAGGCAGGAAGAAGGAAGTGAAGATCATCAAATATTTTCTCCATTTCTTTCATATAAGGTTGTAATATTTTCTTTATGTGTGTCAAGAGTCCAGCTACGATAAGTAGCTAAACAAGTGTCTCCTCCTCTACAGGAGGTTACTATGTAATAAATAAATGTTTGTGTTTGAATAAAAGAGATCTTTGCTCTAGCCCCTCTCATGTATTATTTTCAAAAAAATTTATTTTATACTGTACACTCTAAGGTAGGAAACGAATTAGAGTTGTGCCGAGTGCTGCTGAAGAAATCTGCGTCTGTAACCATCGGTTGCGATCGTGTGGTTGAACTGTGAGGAGCAGTTCGTAAAATACGGTGGATATAACCCGGTGGTACTCCGGTCAAAAAGGTATAAGATTTAATTTTATTTTACGGAAGCATGATGGGCCATCATTTGAAAATAAAATCAATTATTTAAAATTAAGGCTTAAGGGGTATTTTGGGAAATGAGGTATCAAAACCAAATTTGATAAAAATTGGGTACTGAATCCCAAGTTACCCTTAATATATTCACGTAATATTAATCTCATGATATCTATTATATATATGCTTGCACGAGTGCTATAATGAGTAAATGTATGTAAAAAAAAAAAAAACTTATTCAAGATAAGAAAATTTTAAATTTTTCTAATTAAATTTCAAACATTTTTTTCTAAAAAAAAGAGTATCTGAAAAAAAATTCGACTGGACATATACGTAATACATACACATGAAGCTATTGTGTGTATATAAATATATATGTATATATATATATATATATATATATATATATATATATGTGTGTGTGTGTGTGTGTGTGTTTTGTTTTTGGTAGTGAGGAGAGAATACGATGCTTAATTTGATTTATGTCCGCTTTTTTTTTTTAACCCAGTTATTTATATACTTTATGCAAAAAGTTTAATATTGCCATTTGCCGCACTCTTTCAAAATTTTACCTGGAAATTCAAAGAAATCTTGGTCAAATATAGAAATATACGGTCTCACGGGTCGTAATTGTGAGACAGATCTCTTATTTGGGTAATCCATGAAAAAGTATTACTTTTTATGTTAAGAGTATTATTTTTTGTTGTGAATATCCGTAGGGTTGACCCGTCTCACAGATTAAGATCCGTGAGACGGTCTTACATGAGACACACTCTAACCTTTAATGATGCTTAATTGTACCTTGAGTTGCAAGAAGAAAGCGTATACTACGGGATGGGTCGGGTCTTATTTATTTATATATATAATGATAATTCGAGACTTTGAAATATAACGTGAGCTTAAATGTTATATATCTATTATTCTTAATATTATTACAAGTTATCGATAAAAGATAATATACAAATGGTGACATCGCCCGGGTAGATTGGGCGAGCTGGGGTGGGCAATCTACCCGAACAGAGAAGTGTCATTTCTCTGTAAATATTTTGATATGATATGATGAGTATGACCTGACCTGATGGGATGATACCGGGTGGTCTGTCCTGGACTGCCCGGATGGTCTTTCCTGGTCTCTCGGGTGCTCTGGTCTACCCGGGTGATCTGGCATAGTCTGTTCGGGTGCTCTGGCCTGGTCTGCCCGGGTGCTCTGTCCTGGAGTTCCCGGGTGCTCTGGCCTGGTCTACCCGGGTGCTCTGTTCTGCTGGGATGACCCCGAGTCAGACAATCTGCACACACTCAACAAGATAATGTCAGTGAGCTGCCGGAAGGGTTTTCGGCGTAGTCACTTCGACGCTCAAGGCAGTACAAGGTTCACCATGTAGAGAGAGAATTTATTGAATGTTATAGATTGCAATATCTGTTTAAATGAGCAAACCTGAGTATTTATAAGGAGAATATGACCTAGATTATAGTGCATGGACACTGTTCCTGATTAGACAGCTACCCATGCCCTGTCATTGGACAACTGCCCATACCCTGTACTCTGACAACTGCCCGGCCATGTCCTGTCATATGTTAATAGGCATGACGACCCGTACTGTTCGGGTCTGGTCATGGACACTGATTATCATGCTAATGATGATGCATGGTGACCCATACTGGTCGGGTGACCTAAATCTTGGCGAAAGTACCCTAGTCGGACGAAAGTACCCTGGTTGGGCTGGAGTATTGGTCAGAAAAAGTACCCTGATTACCTTTGTCGGGCGAAAGTACCCTGGTCGGACTGGAGTACCCTGTCTAAATTTTACCTATGCTCTACTCTTTACAGCATATTGGATTTTGACTTGTTTTAATTTTTTTCTTTCCGCTCGAGTCCAAGAATGACCCGAGCCTTTTCCAGGTTATCAAATACATAATTATATATGTTTCATCTTATGAACATTTACTATGGATATTTACGTAAGCACAACTGAGGTGACGTCTAACAAGTATTATAAAAGGATAGGCATATCATTATATATGTACCTCTATGTATACAATGTTTTCTAGATTCTGAACAAATGTGTCGTGGAATTTCTTCAAAACCTGAGCATCTCCACAACACCTCATTTTTCAAAGATTCTTCTCCATTAATCTTTTCTCTTTCTCTGCCCCTGATTTCCTCTCCTGAAATTAGGGTTGTATTTGGTTGATGGATATTGAATTTTTTCTTGGCTTTTTTGGGGGTATTGAGGTTTCTGTTCACAAATTGCATGGAAACAACTTTGAATATCAACTCATTTTCATCTCCATCTCCTCCGGTTCTTGAAATCCCCACAAAATCCCATCATTTCCTAGTCTTCTTTTTCAGCCTTCTCTTCATGTTTCTTGCTCTTGTGAGCTCATCCGGTGAGCATTCTTCGAAACCCTCATCGGTTATAGCTTCGAGTCTCCCTAATTCCGAACCCCTTCTCTTAGATTCTTCTGAAGAAAAGAATTTACCAAGAACAGCGGATTTTCACCCTGGAAAAAGTGGGAAATCCTATGCATATCATAAATCGAAAGTTAAAGAGTTCGAGTCAGGTGATCATGAAGTTCCCAGTGGACCAAACCCTATTTCAAACAGGTAAATTACTTTGTTTGATAGATCGTCTCCGATGTAAAGCAAAAGATCAAGGAAGATGAAATTAGCTAAAACAATTGTAGTACTATGTAACGACGTGCGTAATTTCAATTGATATGTCACTTGTAATCTTGTTTGTATTAAAATCGATATCATTAAATGTTATCAAGAATCCTTCAAATTGCGATTTTCAATTTTTTTTGCGATTTTTTGAGGTACGTAAGATCATATACATGATCAAGATCGAGCATTTCTTGAGTTAGTTCCCTTTTTTATTTTGGATTCTTTGTTAGGATTTTTGTGCTGAACAAAAGCCAGCTAGGCTAAGGAACATTTCTAAGCTCAATTTTGATGCATTCAATCAATCATTATCGTTAATATTTGCGCTCTATTTTGTTTCATATATAATCCAATATTTTATATATGTATAAAATTATATTAATTGCAACTAATTAAACTCTTTTGTTACCTTTATTATTTTATTCTTTCCCAAAATTAAGTAAATAATTCTCACCTCTTACACTTGATATCAGTAATAAAATTATAATCGATTTTTCAGACTAATCTGAATATTTACGTAAACATCGATAAAATTATCAATAAATCGGAACGAGAGACGAGTTAGTAGCTTTCTTTAATTTATTTATTATTTATTTTTTTTAAAAGGGGTTTTCTTTAATTTTGGGACGAGGCTTTTGTCTTTTCAAACCACAGCATCCAAGAAAACAAAGCTGATGCCAAAACCATCATTTCCTTCCTATCATTTCATAATCATCATTTTCTGTTCAACTCTTCTTTAAATTAAAATACTCGTGTGTGTTTTTTTGTAATTTATTTATTTATAAAGTAAAATAAGAATTTGGATATTCAGACTTGAAATCTTTCTTTATCTTCATATTATTAACTATGAAATCTCTGTAATAATTTTTTTTTATATCCAAAAAATACGAATTTAATCGCAAACCAAAGGCCTTTCTTCTGTAGTACTATTTTTTGTTAAAAAAAATAAACATAAAAATTAAAAACTCAAACATATACACTTTTAAGGGAAAAATTTACTTAACTATTATTAAATCTTCTATAAAAATTATAATTTTTTTGGTTGAAACTTAATATGAATGTGTGACATATCTAATTATTAGTGAGAATGCTTGAATTTTAGATTTTAACAAATAAAAATATGAACTTATATTATATCTACTATTTTTCACAAACGACGTGGGTCAGTGTATATTTGAACATGTCGAAACCTGGTCAAATATCATATATTAAAAAATCAATAAATTATATATCCGCAAGATATATTGGGAAAAAAATAACTCAAAAATATGTCCCATTTATCTGTCTGTAGAAAATAAAGAATATTGAAATTATTTTAAGTTATTTTTCATTAATCTCTTTAAAATTAAGATACTTTGATTATATTTTAATGTGGTTCGATAAAATCGGTTTGCAGCTTTCTGAAAAGCGTTCTAATAATCAATACGCTTCACTCACAAGCTCTACCAAAATTAAAATAAAGTCGGCTTTTGGGTCTGAAGAAAAGAGCAACCATACGCCTACTGCTATTGAGATCACTTTAATAAAATAACCTTCTTTAATTTAAAGTTGTTTTGAATTATTTATTTATTTACTTTTTAAAAACCTAAGTTGTACCTTTTTATGCTTTATACTTTTAATTTTGTTGCATTTTGTAGAGGAAAAAAATTGGTTTTGAAAAACAAAATTGGTTACAAAACCCAATGCAGTTGAAATATTATTTAGAGTAGGTCTCTTGTGAGACGGTCTCACGAATCTTTATCTGTGACTGATATTCAAAATAAAAAGTAATATTCTTAACATAAAAAGTAATATTTTTCATGGATGAACCAAATAAGATATTTGTCTCACAAAATACGACCTGTGAGATCATCTCACACAAGTTTTTGTCTGTTATTTGTTATCCAATTTTCAGAGAGTGTTGATATGTAGTGTCGGGTTCATGTCAACACTACATTGAAAAATTATTAAAATTGAAAAATTATCAAAATTACAAATAAATAAATAAATAAAAACCATCAGAACTACAATTTTTCCAACAATATATTGTGTGTACAGATTATCGTTAGCAGTTAATTGATACTATACAATTTAAGGTATCCTAATAAAATTTTATATTATGTTATACATCGTCACTCTATTTATCGGGATTTCACAAGTAATTATTTTTGTCAGTGACAAAACTATCAAATATTTTTTAAAAATTAAATATATATATATATATATATATATATATATATATATCAAAGGCATTTTAATCCCAACATATTGCAAATTCATCTCATTTAGACTCAAGAGAAACAGTTTTTTCAAATTTTTTCCTTGAATCCAAACAAAATCTTGGACCTTAGGGCATCTCCAACCCCTGACGCAGGGACCTTCTCCAATGAGAGCTGCGCTATTTCCAAAATAGCGCAGCTCCCATTCTCTCATCGCCATATTTAGCGCAGAGAGAACCCCTGCATCAATTTGAAAACATATTTCGAGAATACATTTTATGCAAAAATTACATTATTTTAAATTAAAGTTGCTTTAAAATAGAATTTTAGGTTGAAGATTACCTTAGTTTCGACAAGACGAATCAAACTGAATAGTATTTGATGAATACCAGAGTTACGAAAAAGAAAGTTAAAGGAAAAAACGATGGCTGATTCAATCTATTGACTCGGGAACCCACAAAAAGGGCAGGTGTTTGAGCCAAGAAAAAATGTTAAATTATGCTGCAGCAACAGCTACACAGGTATTTTTTTTTCTACTTGGTACAAAACATTCCCCCGACTCTAGCTAGCTCTGTGCTGCGTTCAGATGCCCATACTTCTGCATCACTCTCCTAGTGGCAAGAGCAGCAGCCTCACTCGCTTGGATTGTCCCGGTAGCCATGATTGTTGCAAACTCATTGGTGATCTCCTCTTGAACTTTGTTCCGAACTGTACTAAGGGGGACGCCGGAGACGAGGTTATTAGATGGCTTCTGCTTAGAAACACCAGTGACCGGGGAAGAATTCTTCGCTGTCGGCTCATCTGCATGGTTCTTCAGTATATCTTCTGCTTTCGATTTTTCAAGTTGTTCATTCTTTTTTGGAGGTTGAACGTTAATGCCACTGGCTGATTTGTTGACAGAACTTGCTGTCTTGATAGAATTAGAGACAGCAGCTGGACTAAACTGTGGTGCCTGGGGTACTGCTCCAGCTCTTAATGTAGTTTCCAATTGCTGTATCATAGGCACTGCACCGAAAAAGGCATCATTCAGCGAAAACATGCATAAAAATTGATTCTCAACAGCTTTCTTCTGTTTTATTAGCAATTGCAGAAGGTTATAAACTTATTATAATATACACTTCTGAGCTTTTCGAACCCACTTCGATAATTCAATGAACTTTCCCTACAACCATACAGCTCCCAGAAACTTCCTTCACAGCAGGTGATAAATGGGAAACTGAAGGCTATCAGCAAATTTATTAGTGTTACTATCAATGTGGAATTTTCTTTTTGCATCCAAAAACCAGATAATCTCATCCAAAATGTTGAGTACTTTATTTCTATTGATGTCATAAGCTGAAGATGAAATTCAATATATTAACAGAATAAAAGAGATTATGGTCATAAAATGCGTCAAACTTACACATGAGAGCGCCCATCGGGCTGCTTATGACTTCATTTGGGAGATTCAAAATGTAGTCTGGTATCGAAGCACCCAACAGAAACTGGGCAACCTCGTTGCTAAAATTGTTGCAATTATGAGTAAGTAATCTGTAAGTCTCAGCTGTGTACCGATGATCAATCTCTTGTAAATACGTTTCAAATACGTCCTTAGGCACATGGGTAACACCAAGATCAACAACTTTAAGAGGAGTCCCATAAGGTGTTGTTCCAACTGCAGCATTTTGTATACCCCCACCAAAATAGTATTCATTACCATAAACCACAATTCCTGTATGCCTACACAAGCAAAAGCAACATACTTGTAATGTAAAACCCGCCTAAAATGCTCAAAACAAAAGAAGCGAGAAAATCAATGTGCATCAAAGCAACCAAAGTAATATTTAAGTTAAACACACATATAGTCCACTCCTTTTTCCCTACCTTGCCTTACGTGAAAAAAAGGACACAAATCTCATTCTTTTGTATCCGCCTACGCAACAATTATAAAATTAAACCACCCAGCCTAAATTTATTACTCAGAGAACCTTCTAGCGAGAAAAGTGGGTAACTATGCATCGATCAAAAAAAATTCCTGCCCTCCTTGTTTGGTATGCATTGAAATTTATTTCACAAGCCTGTTCATAAATTGAATATATTCTTCAACACAACTCGAAATATAAATCTTAATCATGAGAAAGTTAATCCAAAAGTTGCAAATAATCACTCCATTGGAGTCCACCCCTTCACCCAAGGTTTGCCTAAAAACCCGTCACCTCGGTCATACTTGGACGCCAAAGAACAAAAGAGAGAGAGAGATGTCTCCATTCAAAATTAATAATTTGGACACTGTACAATGTATAATGATTAAGGAATTAATAACATAAGGCAAGAGGAAATATCAATGGTTAATTGATTATATCGAAAATTGCGTACAACATTCATCAACTTTCTCGCATTAAGAAAAAAGACAGAAAATTAAAATAAGATAACAAAATCAGATGGTACAATATATTTGTATGAATATGTTCATATGTCAGGGAAATACAGTGCCGAGTTGCATTGAAATGCAGAAATTCTTTCTACTATTATATTATTTGTAGATGATAAGTATTGCACAGAAGAAAAATGAGGGGATTGTTAGGAATGGAATCAAAATGTGATCTATGCTGCGTGCTTTAGTATTAACATACGAAGTGACAACATCTCAAGAAACCAGTATGCATACCAACTAAAAAAAGTTACAATTGAAAATAAATAAAATAAAAGCATGCTGTATATAGTTAAGAGCCTAAGGAAGCCACACTCGAATCTACATAATCTTAGGTTTGCATTTGAAAACAAGTCTTCAATAGAAATGTAAATCTTACCATATGCCTTCAATAGATTTTCCCAAAAAGGTTGTCGATAATTGCCTGGCAAGGCCTTGGCTCAAGTCATAGACATGCAAGGAGACCTTGTAACTCTCCTGCAACAACATAAGGTATGGTAAACTGGTATAAAAATCATAATTCAACTCATTTTTTCCCTGTTTCTCATGTAACATCAACTTTCTTTTAATGGAACAGAAATAAAGACAAGGAAAGTGTACCTCTGCCATTTCAATCGTCCACCAAGTATGAAAAATGCTAGAGAATGTAGCAGGTATTTGTATTTTACAGTAATGTTTCAAAGACCTAAAAATAATTTTACAGATCTAAGTCATATACCAAGAAAAAATTGCAAAAAGTATGTTCCCAGCGGCTAAAAGGTAAGATGTCAAACCTTTCCCCCACTAATAGCACAGTTTTAACATGAGTGATTTGACATTAATATTAGATGCAACATATCATTCTCAAAAACAGGTTTTCGGTCACTAAAGTCTTAATGTAACCCTCCAGTGTCAGCTGTTAAAACAGAAAAAAATAAACCACGTAGCAAAATTCAAAAGAGCAAAAATAAAGCATACTATTCATCCGATACCATTGGTAAACAGGGAATTTTACAAATGCCCTACCATTCTAAATAGTGAGTCACAAAAATTAAGTGAATTATAATTTAAAACAAGCCTACTCAAAAGACAGCATCTTTCAATCCGGTATCGGTAGTGACAAACAAAGTACGTTGCATAACTGAATGCAATCAAACAGGCAGTGAAAAACAAATTTTCAAGAAGGGTCGCCAATTAGACCATCAAATAAAAGCAATGTAGATCAGCAAACCACCATTGAATCCAGCCCGGCACTCGGGAGATGCATACCAAAACTACAGTTAGGGGATAATCATGGAGAATATTATTTTCCCTAATTACATACCAAAATCAAAACTTCATTCAGATCAAGCTTTCTTCTCCAAACTCCAAACACACCATCTCCAATTCCACCAATTCATTATGCTTATAAAAAGTTTAGATCCGCCTTAAAAAGTAATAATTTATTAAAAATCACCAAATTAAAAAATAAACCACACCGTAATCTGCAATTCTGCCGCTCAACAACCTCACATCAAACCCGAAACTAAAAGTCCCCCCAAAAAAATTGCAAAATATAAAGGATTCATTGATCAATACCCAGAAAACTCACAAAGATCGACCGAAAATTTTCAACCAAGTAATCAAAATTCCAAAAAAAAAAAAAACTAATGCCTTAAAATAATGCAAAACGAATGAAAATTCACACGTACCACAATGTCGACGCACCTCAGGAATTTGCGATAGGATTCTTCTTTTAAATCTTACGGATCAATGACTTTATATTGTGTTGCGAGGGGAAGCTTCGACTCCGTGGTACCACGTTCTAGAACCTACCGGCCAATCACTAGATGACACGTGTTCATGATAATTGGATTTCGTCCTTTTTCCACGTAAAATAAAATGAGAGAACATATTGTTGTAAGATCTGTAAATAAAAATATGATTATTATTTTTCTTAAATAATAATTTTAAAAATCGTAAAGAAGTTAGATTTAATTTTAACCCTAAATTCAATTGTTTTATATATAGAATGAAATAATTAAAGAACATAGTTTGCCAAAGAAGTTGTTTCAAATATTTGTGCGATAATTGTTTGGAATATCTTTATTAAATCCATTATTTGGTTATCCATAATTTCACCATATCTATATTGATAGAAATCTCGTGACATAGTGTCACATATCTATTTCTACGAGACGAGTCAGATCATTCCATGTTTAAAGTGAAACATAATACATTTAGCATAACAATTAATATTTTTCATTAATTTGATCAAATTGGAGATTTGATTCACTAAATTAATCAGTTACATTTTTCATACATGTTTGTCAAGCCTCCTTGAATGTTTAGAAGTTTGTTGTTTGTTTGGATGTTGACTGGTTTGGTCTTCTAAGATGAAAGAATAATGAAAAGTCTCATCCCTTATCCCTCAACTACTCTTAATAAATGACGAGTAACCTCTATCCCTCAACTACTTTAATTAAAACTAGATTAACTTGTACAGTTACACAAATCTTCATGACATTTGCAATCATCGACTTTGTTTCAATTTATTTGTACCAACTGTTAAATGAAGGCAACTCAAAAAAGTCTACTTGAGAGATGATCCAGCTAAAACAATAGAATCTAAATTAGTTTTCTTGGTAAAGTATAAGTCAGATTCAACAATTGACAAATACAAAACCATCTTGGCTTTTAGACTTGAAAACCCCACTATTTGGAAACCTTTGGTTAATGTGACCAAAATAAATAAGGTTAACCTATAAGTACGTGGGACCGAGATTTTATTACTTTATCAAAAGCTGTAGTTGGTGGTTTTTGTACAACTCAAATCTTTTAAACCGCACAGCAGCTCATACACAACGATTTAATCGTTCTACCAAGCAAGAACAATTATTGATAAAGTATTTTTCTTCTAATGAATCCTTCTTCGGATATCATGAATTCCACCTCAAAATTTTGCTTTCGATATATTAAATTTTATTTTTGATTATTTTGTTTCAATTAACGACACGACACGACACTAAAAATAATTAAATTATCGTATGATATAAAAAATTATTGATTTATCAAATATCATTAAATATTAATATTTAAAAAATTTTCAATTTCCCTTGAATTTAATTTCGAAGCTGAGCGACCAGTACAAAAGAAAAGATCCTCTCGATTCCATTTCACAGGTGCTCCACCAAAACGGATCTCGCAATGCATTCAGAGGCTTATACCGTTGAATCCTGCAAAGTTGAAACAAGTGACGGTGTCAAACTGCACTCTAGAATCTTCAAGCGAGAAGAAGAAAATGAGGGCGATAAAGATAGTTTGGTAATTGTTTTGGTACACCCCTATTCTGTATTGGGTGGGTGTCAAGCTCTTTTGAAGGGGATCGCTGGTGGGTTGGCAAGCAGAGGCTATAAATCTGTCACTTTTGACATGAGAGGTGCGGGCAAGTCTACTGGGAGGGCTTCTCTTACTGGGTTTAAAGAAATTGAAGATGTCGTTGCTGTTTGCAGATGGGTTTCTGATCATCTTTCCGCCGACAGGATTTTACTTGTGGGATCTTCCGCAGGTACTGTTTTTTTCCCTATTGAATTGTGATGAGTATCAGTGGTTGTTTGGGTATTTTTCATTGGGGTTTGATGATGGTCATGGGGAGAAATTGAGCAAGCTTTTTGTTTTTTTATTGTTGGCGTGAGGATCAAGAAGTAGGTTAGGCATTACTCTTCTGATTTTGTGCAATGAATTTTACTGCAAAAGATTAAGGAGCTCGAGGTTGGTGAATTCTGAATTTATGGAAGTGATATATGCTTTAGTTACCATTTATGTTCATTTCTTTGTGTGGGCTAACTGTGGTGCATAATCAAATCTAGGCACATTCGAAGTAGTAGATCCAGAAATTTAGTCTAAGGAGAGAGCTCGAATTTTTGCTTGAGCGAATTTACTAATGATTTGTGGGAGCAAACGCTAGAACTGCTTTTAAAGGAACAATATCGACTGTAATCACCCACAGATAAGCAATTTCCTTGTTTCCAGTTTTCTTGGTTGGTATCATTACCCATGCGTAGCATTTTCCATTTCCTGATTTATGTCGTTGGTCCCAGGTGGTTTGGGAATCCAACTTGTTTGATGATAAAGAGGAAGCCATTTTTCGACCCTCGCAATCCAAGAGTTGTTTTTCAGTCTTTTGGAATGCTCCTGTGCTAGTTAGCACAATGATGCTGCTTTGCTATATATAATCAAGATATCTCAATTCTAGGCATGATCTAATATTTTTAGTTCAATTATGAATTTATGATCCCATAAGTCGATTATGATACCCACCCGTGTGCTTGTTGTAGTGCATCTTGTAGTTGTAGGGCTGTGGTTTTACTGTTATCACCTGCTTTACTGATCTGAAATCAGCTATTGCTTCCGGACCTAAGCTATACTTCAGCTTGGTTAATGCTTTTACTTGATTTATGTTCGACACGGTCCAGTGTAATGCTCATGTGGGCTGGTGCTTCCATCTTCTACTGACTTGCTATCAGTTAACATATGTTCAAGTTCGGTTATTTCCTTGCGTTTTAGCATCTGAAAAAATATTCTGTAGTGATAGAAGTGGCACATTTCCACAGTTCTTGTTGCACACTCGACATTTTAAGTCCGGGAAAAGTGGCTATACTTGTGCAGATTGCTGGCATTACTACTGAAGTTAACGCCTCTATTTTAAACCGTGGTTTTTATTTCTTTACAAACATGGTTGTATCGGAATTCATGGCAAATTGGCTCTTACAGTTTCTTTTCGTACTTCCCTGACAGGTGCACCCATTTCAGGTTCTGCAGTTGACACAGTCGACCAAGTTGTTGGTTATGTGAGCTTGGGATACCCATTTGGTCTGATGGCCTCGATCCTCTTTGGAAGACATCATAACACTATTCTTAAATCACCAAAACCGAAACTTTTCGTGATGGGAACACGAGATGGATTCACGAGCGTTAATCAGCTGAAGAAGAAGCTGGCGTCAGCAGCAGGACGGAATGAGATACATCTACTTGAGGGTGTAAGCCATTTTGAGATGGAAGGACCTGCCTATGATGATGAAATGGTGAATTTGATTCTCAAATTTATAGGATCATTGTAGGTACTAAATAATTGGTTATCATTGTTGTATGAGTACTGCGTGCAACTCCCCATATTTCTTGGTTCTTGAATCAATAATGGATTGATTGTGTGAATTGAAAGTTGAGGTAAATATGAGAGCCTGCGGCGAGAAACCGAAAGCCGGAACAGTGATGGTAGGAATCTCGTGCGAAATTCACCGTCTTGCAACTTTTGGATCAAGTGGGTATAACAAATTATGATATGGTTTGATGAGATGTATGAAAGAAAGTTGGGAAATGTTTTAGTTATCCTTCTCCTCGTTGACTATTGATCATAAATAAAATCAACCCAAATAAGCTTTTTTCTTAAAAAAAATAGTGTTTGGTCATAAAAATCGTTTTAAAAAAGGACTTAAAAGTGCTTTTCTAGAAGCTGAAATTTATGTCTTTTTGGCTTTTACTTCTATGTAGGTATTTTGTGAGATGGTCTCACTAATCTTTGTCTGTGAGATTGGTCAATCATATCGATATTCACAATAAAAAATAATACTTTTAGTATAAAAAATAATTATTTTTTTTATGGATAACCCAAAGAAGAGACCCGTCTCAAAAAATATGACCCGTGAGACCGTCTCACACAAGTTTTTGCCTTTATTTCTAATATTTTTATTAAAAAAAACTGGACTTATTTAATTTTTTTTAAGTTGCAAGTTATATATTCAAACTCACTATTACTATATTTTCAATTTTTAAAGTTTCGCATCTTGTTTAAAAATAAATATTTTCAAGAAATTATTTTACGAAATAGCTGGAATTATATTATAAGAAATTTAAACAAATACAACATTCTCATATTAAGTTGTGGCACGCACACACATATAGACATACAAATAATTTATTTATTTATTGGTGATAATGAACCTACCGTCGCCATAACTCGAATGGTTTTTTTAAAAAATAATTTAAATTTTAAATTTATTTTCAAAACTAATTTAAAAAAAAAAAGTATTGCAAAACTAATGCAATCCGCGCTTATTGTTAAGATTGGAACTTGAATCTAACTCAACCCCAAAAGCTAGCTCAAGAGGGGAGGATTGTCCAAGCCAATATATGTCACTCAAAGGTTATTTATCCAACCGATGTGGGACAATTAACACACCCCTCTCACGCCAAGGAATTAACATCTGGAGCGTGGAGTTTAGCAATGACCCAATTATGGGCAGAAAGGGTGGCCTAATTATAGGCAGTCCAACACATAACGGTAGAACCCGGGCTCTGATACCATGTTAAGATTGGAACTTGGACCTAACTCAACCCCAAAAGCTAGCTCAAGGGGGGAGGATTGTCCAAGCCAATATATGCCACTCAAAGGTTATTTATCCAACCGATGTGGGACAATTAACACTTATGAAGGCTGCGTGACGGAATTTGTAGCGACGGAATATATTCAAAACCCCGTCGCTAAAATCAAATTTGCGACGGTGTTTACTAACCGTCGCTAAAAAAAATATTTGCGACATGTTTATTACCGCCGCTAAATTTTGCGACGGTTCATAACCGTCGCGAAAATGGACAATACCGTCGCTAATATTGGCGAAATTTTGGAAATTTACTTGACGTGGTACATTGTTGTTTGTTTAATTAATTTAGACATTATATTTAAATATTTCACTAAGAAAATACGTAAAAAGTTAACATATTATATTTTACAATATATTTATAGTCTTACGAGTTTTATTTTCTGAGATATGACAAAAATTCATGTTGAAACCGTCTCACGTGTCTTATTTTCTGAGACATCTATCTTATTTGGGTCATCAATAAAAAATAAAAAATATTATTTTTTATACTAATAGTATTATTTTTTATTGTAAATATCGATAGGGTTGATGTGTCTCACAGATAAAGAATCATGAGACCGTCTCACAAGACCTTATTCTAGAAATATCATGCACGAACTTTATAATGTTTCTTATTATTATTACTTAAAAGTTCGTGCATCATATCCTATAACTATAAAATTTCTTTAATTTAATAATAATAAAAATTTTAATAATTAATAATATTGAGATCTTGAAATTTTATTAATATAAGTATGAATTAATCTATAAATTAACAATTTATTATTTTAAAGAATTTTTTTATTTAGCAGATATAAATTAAATTACATAAAAAGTTATTGTGTTATATCGATATATACATCACATTATTTATAAAAAAACCAATAATATAATCATATTTTACTAAATTTTTTCAGTTATATTTGTAATTTTCGAGAATTATTAATTTATGGTATTAAAAGAATCATAGTTTTTCCATTTTTAAAAATAATAATAATTAAAGAAATACAAAAAATATCCTAGTCGCACATTTATTTATTAAAAAATAAATTATTTAATCTCAACTTAAGTTCTGTGTATTAAATTAATAATTTCAATAAATTAATAAAATAATAATTTTTAAATACTCCTGTACAAAACTATGATTTTTTTAATATCATGAATTAATAATTCTCGAAAATTACAAATATAACTGAAAAAATTTAGTAAAATATGATTATATTATTGTTTTTTTCATAAATAATATGATGTATATATCGATATAACACAATGACTTTTTATGTAATTCAATTTATGTTTGCTGAATAAAAAAATTCTTTAAAATAATAAATTGTTATTTTATAGATTAATTAATACTTATATTAATAAAAATTCATGATCTCAATATTATTAATTATTATAAGTTTTATTATTATTATTAAATTATAGAAATTTTATAGATAAAAGATATGATGCACGAACTTTTAAGTAATAATAATAATAAGAAACATAATAAAGTTCGTGCATGATATATCTAGAGTAGGGTCCTGTGAGATGGTTTCACGAATCTTTATCCGTGAGACGCGTCAACCCTATCGATATTTAAAATAAAAAATAATACTATTAGCATAAAAAATAATATTTTTTATTTTTAATTGATGACCCAAATAAGATAGATTTCTCAGAAAATAAGACACGTGAGACGGTTTCAACATGAATTTTTGTCATATCTCAGAAAATAAGACTCGTGCGACTGTTTCACATAAATTAATAATATAAATATATTGTAAAATATAATATGTTAACTTTTTACGTGTATTCTTAGTGAAATATTTAAATATAATGTCTAAATTATAAACAAACAACAATGTACCACGTTAAGTAAAATTCCAAAATTTCGCTAATATTAGCGACGGTATTGTCCATTTTAGCGACGGTTATAAACCGTCGCAAAATTTAGCGGCGGTAATAAAACCGTCGCAAATATTTTGTAGCGGAGGTTAGTAAAAACCGTCGCGAATTTTATTTTAGCGACGGGTTTTTGAATATATTCTGTCGCTAAAAATTCCGTCGCCCAGTCGTGGCTCCAGCTGTGCAGCGTCCGCGCTTCGTAAGCGCGTATTGCATTAGTTTTGCAACACATTTTTTTTTTAAAATTAGTTTTGAAATTAAATTGAAAATTTAAATTATTTTTTAAAAAACCCTAATTCGATTGTGTATTTTCTAAACTCTCAGACTTAACACTGTAAGTCTGGAAACAATATGAGTCGAGTAATGCTCGATCGAGAAAATGTTGTTATCAATAATCAAACTCGTGATCATTTGACTTCATTGTTCACATACTCACTAACTAGAACATCATGTGACGGCTGGTTTAGATTTTGTTAGAATAGTAAAAAATTGAATTCCCTCTTAATCAATTTTATTTCGAGATCGATTAATAAATAAAGATAGATATTTGAAGAATAATTTTCACTCGATTCGGATTTGAATCAGTTCGTGCCTAAAATAACGAGTGTATTCAATGTATGAGATTAGATCATTTTTAATGATTTTTGAAGATTTTAAAAGTTTAGAAGTATTCAATAAAGATTTTTTCATATTCTATAGAAGTTTTAACGACGTGAAAAATAGACTTTCATAGAGTTTTAAAAAGTTAAAGTGATATTCAACCTCGACTTTTAAAAACTCTATAAAAATTTAAATGTATTTAAATTTTCAATACACTTTATAATAAATTGATGAAATTCATTAACAAATAAAAATTAAAAGACAAAGGTACAATTATAAATTATCAAAAATTGTCTTTGATTCAGCCCAAATATTTGGATTGATTTTTAAAACTGTCAACTCATATACAAACTCTTTATTTTTTCTCTCACCTCACACCACCTCTCTTTCTCTACTCATATTTACAAATCTCTTCTATTTCCGTCGCTTTCTCTAATTTTCAAAATGTATATATACATTTTCTTTTTTTTCCCCATTTTTTGACTGGTAGCTTATTAATTAATTTTTTATTTTGATATCATAAGAGATTTTAAATTTTAGAATTTATTTTGTTATTTTTATTTTACGATTTATATGTCAATTAATTCTTAATAATTAAATAATCTTTCAACAAGAATGATAATAAAATAAAATAAAAATTAACATTCTAAGCTATAATTTATAAAAAAAATTATGATAATGATAAAACAATTTTTTTCATTTATTGTTATATAATCTTGAAATTATAATTGTTAATTTTTTAATAAAATTATTACACTTGATATAAGAAAATTATAAAATTTTATAAGCTCGTAGAATTAAAAGTAATAGTAATATTTTTAATAAATAAAACTTAATTTTTTAATTAATTTTTGAATAAAAATTGCTTTTTAAATTTTTTTAAACTATTATATTTTTACGAAAAATTATATCTACGCAACAATAAATAATATTATTTTAACATGAATATATTATGAATAGAAAATTAAAGATAAATCCCCAAATTAAAATACAAATTTTTGTTTACTCTTATACCATAAAACTTTGTTTAAACACTCTAACCATGTCAAAAATATCCTTATTTTGGGCCTGAAATAGTATCAGAATCGATGTAAAATTATTTTAAATATACAATTTCATTATTACTCTGTAATTACATTTTTGAGGAGGATATTTTCTAAAAAATTATGGATCCGAACATATGTTCGAGGTTAAATATTTACAAGACTTATTCCAATATTTTAGAATATTTACAGCAAGAGTTAACTAATGTTATATATCAGAGAAGAAAACATCATAGTTTTACGCTAAACGTATGATTCAAAACAATATGTTTCTAAAAATAGTATCATGTTCCTTTAAATATTTCGAAGATCTTAGAGAGAAGTTGCTGTGTATGCTACAAAAAATTGATAAACATGTTGTTTACATGTTTATACTCAAATATACAGAAGTTGCGTGTATGCTACAAAAAATTGATAAAAACACTGTATATGATCGAATAAAATGTTGTTTACATGCTTATACTCAAATATTGTATGTATTACAAAAGCCGATCTTCCATGCTATTGAAAAGTCACTGGTTTCCCAAATCAAGAGTTTTTTAGTACAAAGCTTTGTATATGGAGCAGAGGATTCAAGAACTCATAACACAAGTTCTAAGTCGAGATTATAATTAGATGAGTCAGCCAAATCAAAAATTGAGGCCTCAGATCCTTATCTCGAGCCTTCAAATCAACCATTCATATCAGGATTGCTGAAAGAGATTAATCGTAGACTTCAAACTGAAAAAGGGTCAGCCAAACAAGTCCTTAGTAAATTAATCCAGAAAAATGTTTTCCCACATTACCGCATCAGTATCTCACGCCTCCTCTTCTTTCCCCGCCATCACCGCCCTCTCCATCCGCCGTAGTGCTTTCCCTACGACCGTATTCCGATTCTCCCCCTTCAAACCTTTTAAATCCCAGAAACGCCAAACATTTACCGTATTCTCAATGGACCGCAGCGATTCTCCCTCCGCCACCACTGCCGTCGATTCGATTTCTGACGGTTTGAGGAATCAGAGCTTGGAAAGTGTTAATGACGATTTTTACGTTGCTAGTAAGTCTTTAGATAACGATGGTGTTGCTAAAAATAGGGTTAAGCTGAAGCTGGAAGAACTGAGGTGGGACAACTCGTTTGTTCGTGAGCTACCTGGTGATCCTAGAACCGATTTGATTCCGCGACAGGTTTGGTTTTGTGCGGCAAAATTTGATTTCATGGCAACTCTTAGCGCTGTTTCATTGATTTCCATCGGTTTAGTTTATCGGTAAATGGAGGTCATGCCATCGTATTGACTTACAATGATAGTAGTATACGAAAAGTATACATAGTGTATGTAGAAGAATTAACAATTTACGTAGCTAAAGCTTGGCCTTTTGATGTCTTGAAAATTTTCAACTATATATTTTTGGGTTGGAATATTGCAAATGAGATATTGGAGAATTCGGTTCTATGTTTATGTTAATGGGAAGTCTCCACTTATTTCACAATCGTTATATTTGGGCGGCTAAAGTTTCTCGATGGCATTATCATAGGTTTTTCATGCTTGCTATTCCAAAGTATCTCCATCTGCTGAGGTGGAGAATCCTCAGCTTGTTGCATGGTCAGATTCAGTGGGGGAGCTTCTTGATTTGGATCCTAAAGAGTAAGTTGTTTTGTTTATCTTCTACCTCGCACCGAGATTATTCGTACAGTTTTCAGGTTATTTGAGATTTGTTTCTTTAATGATATAGACATGATATATGTGTGATTCTCAGATTTGAAAGGCTTGATTTTGCGCAGAAATTTTCTGGGGCATCAGCTTTAGTTGGGGCGTGAGTGTTATATCTTCGGTTCTTTTTAATTTTTCTATTTCTATTTTTGTTATTCGTTTTTTGTCTGGTCTACCTTTATATGGTTTTTGTGACATGCCCTCTATAGGATGCCTTATGCTCAATGCTATGGTGGACATCAATTTGGATCATGGGCCGGCCAGTTGGGCGATGGTCGAGCAATTACTTTAGGAGAGGTTCTCAATTCAAAGTCTCAGAGATGGGAATTGCAGCTCAAAGGTGCTGGAAGGACTCCATACAGTCGGTTTGCAGATGGTCTTGCTGTCTTGCGTAGTAGTATCCGGGAATTCCTCTGTAGTGAGGCAATGCATAGTCTAGGAATCCCAACAACGCGTGCTCTTTGCATTGTGACAACAGGAAAATATGTTAGCCGGGACATGTTTTACGAGTATGCATTCCATACCTATTTTAGATACTCATTTACTTGATCCTTGAGGCCTAAGGTTTCAATGAAAAATTGAAGTTCTCTGTCAAATGAAAAAAAGGCTCTCAGGCTTCTAACCTTTCCTGCATTTTTCTACTTATGTTTCTTAACTTGTGATTGTTTCATGCATATATTTTTTCAGTACCTTTATGGATTTTCTTTTATATTAGCTAAATTGATATAAGTTTTACTTAAAATTTAGAAGTTGCAATCTTGCCGGGTTGCTGATATTACAGCGATTTATCTTGAACTTAGTTGAATAAATTACATGGATTTGCTCTTCAAGCATATATTGAATTCTCTTGTTGTTTTGTCTAAAAATAGTTATTTGTTTCTATTGCATGCAGTGGAAATCCAAAGGACGAACCTGGTGCAGTTGTTTGCCGAGTTGCTCAATCCTTTCTTCGCTTTGGTTCATATCAAATACATGCATCAAGAGGGAAGGAAGATATTGGCCTTGTTCACACTTTGGCTGACTTTGCCATTAGGTATCACTTTCCACATTTAGAGAACCTTAGCAAAAGCGACAGTCTATCCTTTAGCACTGGTGAAGGAGATGATTCTGTTGTTGATTTAACTTCAAACAAATACGCAGGTAATAATTAATTTGAATTTGATTTAATTTGTTCCTTCCCTAGAGATAATCAAAACTTGATTTTATCCATAGAAACAGATTTAAAGAGCAGCCTAATTCAAATGAAATTAAATTTAACATTATCACAGATCCTCTGATTGCTGGCCTAAATGAAAATAAAGTGAAATGTGATCGAGTCACAGGCCTCTTACGCACCATCTTTCCACCCGATTAAGGCCTGTTTCTTAACTTGTGTATGCAAGTGAAACAAGTTATTATATGATGAACAAACAAAAAAATAAATGGAACTATGAGGTTATTGCGTTCTTCATTTTGAATAGGGCTAGTTTATCCGCTAATTTATTTGTTTATGTTTGCAATGGCAATCTCTATCAGCTTGGGCAGTGGAAGTTGCTGAACGTACGGCTTCCTTAGTTTCTCAATGGCAGGGGGTTGGCTTCACCCATGGAGTTCTCAACACTGATAACATGAGTCTTTTAGGACTCACCATTGATTATGGTCCTTTTGGTTTTTTGGACGCGTTCGACCCCAGTTACACTCCAAACACTACTGATCTTCCTGGAAGAAGGTACTGTTTTGCAAATCAACCTGATATTGGCTTATGGAATATCGCGCAGTTCGTGACAACTCTTTCTGCTGCCAAACTGATAAATGACAAGGAGGCAAACTACGCAATGGAGAGGTATTTTGAATGGGCATATTTCGTTTGTGAAATTTGATGCTAGCTTGACTTTCTTTGAACTTTTTTTTAACTTGTCAGATATGGAACAAAGTTCATGGATGACTATCAATGTGTAATGACTAGAAAACTCGGTTTGCCAAGGTATAATAAGCAGTTGATCAGTGAACTTCTTAAAAACATGGCAGTTGATAAAGTTGACTACACCAATTTCTTTCGGTTACTTTCACATATCAAAGCTGATCCTACAATTCCGGAGGAGGAACTATTAATTCCTCTTAAAGCTGTGTTGTTGGATATTGGCAAGGAGCGCAAAGATGCATGGACTAGCTGGCTGAAGTCTTATATACTGGAGGTACACAAAACATATTTGTAAATTTCTTTCGCAACATGCACAAGTGAGTGATCCGGCACTTTATGAGGTATTTGGTAAGAGAATGATCAAGAATGACCAGAAAGGACAATCTAATAACTAACAATGTTTTTTTTTCATTTGGTTGCTTTTTTTTTTTCTGGTTTGTTTGTACAAAGTTTATAGTATCACAGCCATTGTCGTTCAACGATATAAACCATGTGCAAATCCATGATTTTAAGAGTGACGGGTGAGGTGGGCGGAATATATCCTGAAAAGTGTTGTGTATACAATTTGAATTTTTTTCCTTGGGTTATTGGTAGTCACTTATCATTTCCACCTACCACAGCTTTCTGCCAGCACCATCCCTGATGGAAAGAGGAAAAAATTGATGGACGCAGTAAATCCCAAATACATCCTCAGGAACTATTTATGTCAAAGTGCCATTGATGCCGCAGAACAAGGCGATTTTGATGAAGTTCGCAGGCTGCTGAAGGTTATGGAACGACCGTACGATGAACAACCAGGAATGGAAAAATATGCACGTTTGCCCCCCGCTTGGGCTTATCGCCCAGGTGTGTGCATGCTCTCTTGTTCTTCTTAAGCTGTCACAGTGCATCATAAGCCCACATGAAATAGATATGATCTGTATATAAATGATAAATGCATTCTGTGTTTAGTTTGCAATAACATATAGATTATAGATGCTGTAGCTGTCCCCGTGTTGTAATTTCTCTCGTGAATTTACTTTGGGCATGAGTCATACAGGGCAAGACACATTTTTGTCATGCACAAGATACTTGGCAAGATGTTTGCCTGAGTTTGCTGCTGGTTTATATATTACATAACAGCATTCAGTGGTACGCGAACTGCTCGTTGCATGTGAAAATCGTTTCCATATTATATTCGACTGACAAAATTTGAGGAATGCAACTAGGGAGTAATGAAAAAATGATTTAAATTTTTTTAAAATAATTTTCATTCAAAAAAAGAATTTAAAATTACTTAAAAAGTGAAACACAATCAAAAAGTTTTAGTATTTTATTTTAGTGTTAAGCGCGTTTAATACGATCAATCATGAAACTTTGACTATACTTTTTCGCTTTTAACGAAATCAATGTATTTTAGTCGACATTTATTCTTGTATGGTAACATATTATAGAACAAAACCCGTTCATCGTGTTCACGAGTCGAGCTTGAGCTTTTATTTTGAGTTCGAACTCATATTTTTTAGTTGAACCGACTACGTGAAAGATTCAAATTCGATATATTTATTGCTCCATTCAAATAAAGAACGAAGATACACAAAAAAAGCTACACAGGGTTTGTGGGAACCAGGTTCATCAACTTTAAACATGAAAATGACAATCAATACAACAATAGCCCTATATGTTGTTTTTACAGACGAATCACATTCTCTTTGAAAATTAGGAATAATTAAATAAAGGACCATTTATATTCTAATGAACCTTTTGAATTTCAAAAATTTCTATTACTCCCGACTCGTGAGATGAGATGAATGATTATAGATACGTAATATGTTTAGTGATTTTTTTTTTTAGCAAGTGTTGAATAGTTGATACTTTTATATTTATTTTTTATCATATTGATAGAATAGTAACGAATTAATTATTTATATTAATAGTCATATAAAAACATCATAGGAGATTTTTATGATATTTTAAATAGGGGGTGTCAAAATCTGACAAGACCCACCAACCTGACACGGTTCAACTCGAAAAAAAATCAAGTTTGAGTTTGGGGTTTTCGGGTTCAGGTCAGATCGGGTTGGACCCGATAGCTGATCCAAAAAAAATGATTGGGTTGGGTTCGAGTCAACTCGGATTGACCCGAAAATTATATTATTTTAAAAATATATATAATTAATAAATATTGATTAAATTTTTAAATATTGTATGTCTAAAAAATATTTATTGTATATTTATATCATAAATTTTCATAATTTAATATTATTTTGAACATTTTTTTTTATTTTTTAAACAATTGTTTGTTTGATTTAATAAATATATTTTATTTTTCTACAATTACACTTTCAAATTTAAATCATATATATGAGGAAGATTTTATTATTTTTAAATTAAAATATTAGTATTATTTTTTTTGAATTTTATTTAATTTTCTTTTAAAAAAATTTATTAAAAATTCAAAATCAGGTTATACGGAATGATTCAGGTTCAGGTTCGGGTTGAGAGTTTTCGGGTTGACTTGGGTTCGGGTTCGGTTCAGGTTAAGCAATTTTTGAATAATACTATTGTTTTATCCGATCCAACCCATCCAAATTGACACCCCTAATTTTAAATATGCCAAACGGAATCTCTATCATCTCATTACTGGAAAAAAAGAATCTACATCCAAAAAAAAAAGGTTTACATCTCGGACCTATTTAAACCCAACTAGCACCACTTCAATTTCAAGAATGTAGTTGAAAGAACACATTTACTACAAGCAACATGATTGTTTGTGGTGCAATGAGAGACGCCGAGACTTCACCGTTTTTCTGGTCGAAACCCGGCGTCGTCATTGCACCACAGACAACCATATGTTGTCCATGGATCCAGGATTGTCGAGACCGATCGAAAGATTTTTCAAGTTTACATGTTAGATATATCAAGCAAGAGTACCATAGAAAGAAGACCAATAACTTTAAGGTATTTTTCTTTTAATAACACACAACATGGATATGTAAACATGCTGACGAAAATGTTTTGGAGTCAAGCAAAGAAGGCAAGTTGATTTTGTATTACGTGAATCTTACTCTTATAATTTTTATTTTCCAATTTTTTGGATTGTTTTGTGACCGATCCATTTTTTAAGGGGGACTTGAGATCTCCGTTCTTGACATCAAATATAACTTATGATTCAGTCCTCCATTTTTATCATTTCAGCTTCATCGTATTTTTGGCTCAAATAAACACATATTCTTGAAATTGTGCCATAAATTTGTGAGTTTTGGATATCGATATATTTTAATTTGTTATATTATTTATATCATATATAATCCACGAAAACTAAAAAAATAAATATAGGTACATAAAGTTGATATAATAGCACAAATATATAAATTTTAATTGCCAACTGAATCAAATTAGGTTTTATAATTATAATTTTTATGAACGAAATGTTTAACATGTTTTTGGTCAAGATATATGTTGTTTAAAATAAAATACAAATATATGCATCTCAGGTACTAAGTAACTTAAATTGATTATCAATCAACTTAAGTTGGATATTTGTAATATAATTTTTGGATTTTTTAGTTCATATAGTTGAAATAAAAAGCATGTCAGATCAGTTAAAACTAAGTATTTCTTACAAGGATACATGATTATAATTTATTTATGGACTTAAATATTGTTAACTCATTTTTAATTTGTCGGGACCACATGATATAATATTAATGTCGAAATTATTGATACGACCAAATCAAAGAACCGTATCGATGGATTAAAATTTTCCAAGCTTTGATTATTATTTTATTCAAATTCCAAGAAGTTTCATGTTTGCGTGAGGATATTATCAAGTGCCTCATTTTCCATCTCTATTATCTTTTATTCTCGCATGCAAAAGTTCTTGCCAAATTGTATTCTGATAATTGGTACTAAAATGCATGCACGTATAAAGAAAATAATTTACGAAATTTAGCTAAATTAATATTAATTTTCTATAATTATAATTGGGCTACTTATAAATTAATATAAGGGAATACTCTAAATTTAATGGGTTTTTTTTCCTTCACTTTTTTAGATTTAATAAATCTTAAGATAGTTGTGTTAATTTGATATATGGGAGATGAAAAGCCCATGTATAAATGGCATCACGATTTCTTGAAAGTCCTTGTTGGTGTCAACTAATGGTTTGAGTTAATTGTTTACGTGAGTGTTGTAGGGATTAGTACTCTATGTTATATCGAGAGTTTTCTCCTTTTATTTTAATACCATTAGATCATGCAAGTCTTTACATTTTAATGGAAGTTGACATATGTTTGATGATCCAAATGCTAACATTTGATCACATCATAGGGAGAGAAATACTTCAGACTCCGGGTATAGTATAGAATAATCTTTGTTGTAGCAATAGGTTGGGTAAAACAACAATTTTGATATAGTAACTTTATGGGTGTTCAAATTTCGGATAAAATCGAAAAATCGTAAATCTAAATCGAAAAAATCTAACACCGAACTGAAAATCAAAATTTGTAATTCAGATGTACATATTAAAACTGAACTTATTTGTTTCGGTTTTTGTTTATATATGTCAAGACTGAACCGATCGAAAAAATCGAAATTTCATTAAATCAATAATTTTATTTATATTATATATTTTATGAGATGATATTTAGTGAATAAATGATTATTTCGAATAACTTTTAGTTGATTGTTATCTATTTAATTCAGTTAGATTTTATGTTAATTAAATGTTTCCTAAGGACACCCACAATGGAGTGTTAAATGGGTGTTAACACCCCACTCACAGGAGAGAGGGCATGGGGCGTTCATCCGTATGAACGCCGATGAACGCCCCATGTGGCAGTTTATTTTTTTAAAAAAATTCCACACTTAGCGACGGTTTTATAAAATCCGTCGCTACTAGCGACGGATCTATAGAGACCGTCGCCGATCTGCTGACACGCGGGCCCCACGTGTTTTGAATTATCTATGGGCGACCAAAAAAATGGACATTTAGCGACGGGTTTATTTAAATCGTCGCTAAGTCGTCGCTTTTTGCGACGGATTTTAAATAACCGTCGCTAAACGTTGTTACATATATAAAAACAAATTATTATTAATATAAAATAATAATCATTTTAAGGGTAAATTTGTGAAAAATACATCTGCCAAAGTTTGAATTAAAATTCAGTACCTAGCCATGTTTTTTTAAGAATTAGTACCTGACAATGCCATAACTTTAGTTTTAACTCCCCACAAACCCAAATTTATATTTTTGCCCTTATATTGTTTAAATAAATATATTATTTTATTCACAAAAATTTCATGGGTCTCTCCATCTAAAATATATTTTTTAAATAAATATTTTTTCTAAATTATCACGTAATAAGAGTAAATACTTATTTTGACATACAAAGTACCTATTATTGGGTTTCAGATACTTGATTCCACTTTTTGAATACTTCAAATGTATAAGAAAATACTATATTTTCGATTAATCACCACAAATGTAGTCATTGTTGGGTTTTCATGAAAAATGCATCAAGATAACTTATTCATGTAATTCTATTTTTTCAAAAAAAAAAGCATAGTTCATCATTTATCATGAAATACGATTAAATATTTATTTGACATATAAATACCTATTTTGGAGTTTCAGATGTTTGATTTGGCCATCTGAATACTCCAAATATGTAATAAAATACTGGATCTTCGAACATCACCATAAATTCATTAATTGTTAGTCTTTTCATTGAAAATGCGTTAAGATCATGTGATCTAATTTTTGAAAAAATCACAGTTTCTCACTCATCATGAAATTAGAAAAAATACTTGTTTTGATCGATAAAGTACCTATTTTGAGGTTCCAAATATTTGATTTGGCCATTTCAATACTTCAAATGTTTAAGAAAATAATTGAGTTTCAAGTAATATTAAGTAACTTTTGATGGTGTCATTTGTGAAGATAAAATGTGATACCTAAATTGGTAAAAAAAATATCTAATTTGAATCTGAAAAATACATTATTTTATTCCTTAAATACTCATATCCAATTATTTGGGGATGTCAAAATATATTTTGAAGTTAATATTGAGTGGCACTGATGGTGAAGTAAAAATGTGATACTTAAATTAATACAAATGGTACATAATTCGAGTTCACAAATACTTGATTTACTCTTTAAATACACAAATTCGATTATTTGAGGATGTCAAAATATATAGTTTGAATTTAATATCGAGTAATATTTGATGATGAAATTAGTGATATTAAAAATTCGATAAATAAATTGGTACAAATATACCTAATTTGATTCCACATATACTTGATTTTACCTTTTTAAGACTCAATTTTGATTATTTTGGGATATAAAAAATATATTTTCAAGTAATATTGAGTGGCTTTTGATATGTTATTTGTGAAGTTAAAATGTGATAACTAAATTGATATAAAAAGTATCTAATTCGAGTCTATAAATATCCAAGATCCATTTGGATGACATGTTCATTTCATTTAATTATTTTTTTATTGTTAAAAACAAATCCGCAATTAAGCATTGAACATTTTCAAGTACTTAGTTTTAGTTGCGAAATACCTAATTTCAATTTTAAAATACTTTTTTTGGTAAATGAGATACTCAGAATGAGTATTAAAATACTGATATTCGAATATGCAACGTAATTTCACCAAATGCTCGCATTCCATCCAAGATGGATTTGGATGACATGTTCATTTCATTTAATTATTTTTTATATTTTTTTAAAAAATACTTTCTCAACTAAGCATTGAACATTTTGAAATATTTATTTTTATTTGCGAAATACCTAATTTCAATTTTAAATACTTGATTAGATAATTGAGATACTCATAAAAGTTAATAAAATACTGGATATTCTAGTAGGTAATGTAAGTTCACCAAGTTCTCGAATTTCTATCCAAAATGCATTTATATTACATGTACATTTCATTTATTTTTTTATTTTAAAAGAAAAACAAATTCGCAACTAATCATTGAACCTTTTGAAGTACTTGGTTTTATTTGCGAAATACTTAATTTCATTTTTAAAATAATTGATTTATTAAATGAAATCCTCAGAATGAGTATTAAAATACTGGATATTAGAATATGAAACGTAAGTTCACCAAATGCTCACATTTTCATCTAAGATGCATTTGGATGACATGTTCATTTTATTTAATTATTTTTTATTGTTAAAAAAATAAATTCGCAACTAAGCATTGAACTTTTTCAAGTACTTAGTTTTACTTGCGAAATACCTAATTTCATATTTAAAATACTTGATTTGGTAAATGATATATTCATAATGAGTACTAAAATACTAAATATTCGAATATGTAACGTAAGTACACCAAGTGCTCGCATTTCTATCCAAAATGCATTTGTATGACATGTTCAAGGACTTTTCAGCAGCCGCAAAGCTTTGAAAGAGAAAAAAGGCTTAGAGCGAAGATTTGGAGATTTCCGGACAATGTTCTTCGAGAGAATAGCCCGTGATAGGAACGAATAGCATAATCCGTGGATTTACAATTTACAGAGAAATATGAAATCGGATACACGTCAATAGTCATAATACAATAGCTCGAAAGCTATGAGATTTAATAAACGACATGCAATTCACCATTAATAAATAATTAAAGAAATTTAATTAATTCACTGAGTTGAATTAGTTTGACATAACTTGAGAGTGTGTGTTCAATTGGATGTGAAATCTCGTCGAAAGCATAGATCATTGTCGAATGAATTAAGAAGATTAGCGAGAGGTAGGTGAACACAGATTCCCAACAAATTCATTTCTCATTGAACTTTAATCAATCATTCTAGCTTATTTATTTCATCATTTAATCCTTGAACCATTTCATTGATTTTTTATTTAATAATCATAGTAGTAAACAATCATCTGAAGTATCACTGCTAAAAAATGAATAACTGAGAATAATAATTGGGAAATACAGTTCTTAGACAATGAAAGTTTTGCTCAATCACTAAGCATGGAACATTTTGACTTCGTGCACTTGCGATTATTGAAAGTCCATGATTATATTATTACTTGACATCGTGCACTTTGTGATTATTTCGATCTTGAATATTATTAATTGTTACTAAGAATTTTACAATGAAAGTTTTGCTCGATCACTAAGCATGTATTACATATTCATCTTATTTAATAATTTTTTTGGTAAAAAAATTCTCAAATAAGTATGAAAATTTTAAAGTATTTAGTTTTACTTGAGAATTACCTAATTTGAGTTTGCAAATACTTGATTTCGTAAATGAGATACTCACAATATGCATTAAAATACTGGTGAACTTACCTTGCATATTCGAATATCCAGTATTCTATTACATATTATGAGTATCTCATGTACTAAATTAAATATTTGCAATATCGAACTAGGTACTTCTCAAATAAAAACAAATTCTTTAAAATTTTTATGCTTAGTTGGGAATTTGTTTTTATTTTACAGAAAAAATATTAAATGATACGAATATGTCATCCAAATGCTTATTCCATGGAAATATCAATAATTGATGAACTTACGTTGTCTATTCGAATATCTAGTATTTTAATACATATTGTGAGTATCTCATTTACGAAATTAAGTATTTGTAAACTCAAATTAGGTACTTCTCAAGTAAAACTAAGTACTTTAAAATTTTCATGCTTAGTTGAGAATTTGTTTTTTTATTATTATTAAATAAGATGAATATGTTATACAAATGTATCTTCCATAAAAATATCAACATTTGTTGAACTTACGTTGCTTATTCGAATATCCAGTATTTTAATACATATTGTGAGTATCTCATTTATGAAATCAAGTATATGCAAACTCAAAATAAAATACTTCTCATTTAGGGAGTAAAATAAAGTATTGGTAGACTCGAATTAGATATTTTTTGTACTAATTTAGGTATTACATTTTAACTTCACAAATGACACATAAAAAATTACTCAATATTACTTGAAATTATATTTTTTATATCCCAAAATAATCAAAATTGAGTCTTAAAAGGGTAAAATCAAGTATATGTGAAATCAAATTAGGTACTATTTGTATCAATTTAGGTAGCACGTTTTTTATTCACAAATTCATCATCAAAAAATATTCAATATTATATTCAAATTATATATTTTGACATACTCAATCGAATTTAGTATTTAAAAGGTAAAATCAAGTGTTTGCGAACTCGAATTATGTATTATTTATATGAATTTAGGTATCACATTTTTGCTTCATGAATATCATCATCGGTGTCACTTAATATTAACTTCAAATTAAATTTTTACATCCTCAAATAATTGGATATGAGTATTTACGGGGAAAAATCATGTATTTATATGCTCTAATTAGATACTCTGTGTATCAATTTAAGTATCGCATTTTAACTTCACAAATGGCACAATCAAAAGTCACTTAATATTACTTGAAATTGAAGTATTTTCTTACACATTTGAAGTATTCAAATAGCCAAATCAAATATCTGGAACCCGAAAATAGGTATTTTATCGATCAAAATAATTAATTTTTCTAATTCAACAATGAGTGAGAAATTGCGTTTTTTCAAAAATTAGATGACATGAATAAGTCATCTTAATGCATTTTCAAAGAAAATACCAACAATTATTGAATTTATTGTAATAACTTGAAGATCCAGTATTTTCTTATACATTTGGAGTATTCAAAGAGTAAAATCAAGCATTTGGAACTTCAAAATATGTATTTTGTTGGTCAAAATAAATACTTAATATTATTTCATGATGAGTGATGACTTATGTTTTTTTAAAAAATAAAATGATATGAAAATACCAACAATTAATGAATTTATGGTGATCGTTCGAAGATCTAGTATTTTATTACATATTTGGAGTATTCAGATAGTCAAATCAAGCATCTGAAACTCCAAAATATGTACTTTATATGTCAAAATAAATATTTAATCTTATTTCATGATAAGTGATGAACTATGTTTTTTTTTTGAAAAAATAAAATTACATGAATAAGTCATCTTAATTCATTTTTCATGAAAACCCAACAATGACTACATTTGTGGTGATTAATCGAAAATATAGTATTTTCTTATACATTTGGAGTATTCAAAAAATGGAATCAAGTATCTGAAACCCAATAATAGGTACTTTGTATGTCAAAATAAGTATTTACTCTTATTCCGTGATAATTTAGAAAAAAATATTTATTTAAAAAATATATTTTAGATGGAGAAGACTTATGAAATTTTTGTGAATAAAATAATATATTATTTAAACAATATAAGGGCAAAAATGTAAATTTGGGTTTGTGGGGAGTTAAACCTAAAGTTATGACATTGTCAGGTACTAATTCTTAAAAAAATATTGCTAGGTACTGAATCTTAATTTGAAATGTGACAGATGTATTTTTCACAAATTTACCCTAATTTTAATTTCTTAAAAAATTTGAAATTGAATTTATTTAATGTAAAATAAGAGTAAGATGAATGAGTGGACAGCGGGACCCAGTGTGAATGTTAAAATGAATGTGAGAGAATAGATGTGTTAATGTAATGTGTATGTGTCATGTGGACCCCACGATTTTTGATGAGATGGTGGGTGTTATAACATCCACCAATGCGTATGCCCTAAGAAATCATGTAAAAAGATAATATATTAACATTTTTGGTAGAAAAGCGAACCGAATCGATTCGAAAGAAAATTGTTTGGATATCGGATTATATATTTCTAAAATCAAAATAGAAAATCGAAACTGAACCGAACCCACCGAACAGATGAAAACCCTTACGTAACTTGCATATTTTTCATTTTGGTCTTGTTATCAGTCAATTATCAATTTTAATAAATTAACTTGCACTTTTTTTCCTTCTCATTTTAGCAATTTTTCACTGGAATGCTGATACAGTATGAGAAAAGTGATGCATGGTATCGAAAAATGGTGATGTGATGCCGAACATTGTTTACATAACCGATGCTAAGTCAATATTTTTTTCGGGAAAAAAAAACCAAAATTGAAATAAATATGAAAATTAGTTGAATAAAATTATGAATTAATTGATAACAAAAACCAAAAATAAAAAATATACAAGCTACATAATAATAAATAAATAAAACAAAACAACTAGACTTGAGAAATAAGCGAACACGTAAAATTAAAACTTTTTTTTTTGCTAAAAATGGAAAAAACACTATGTGGGACTTGGGAGCCTTAAACAATGAAATTCGCAACACTACAGGTCTAGACGAAGCGATGAGTTTTGTTAATCAGCCGGGATTTATATCGTAACATATTACTGGAATTGTGACATATTTAAAAAAATATATATCTACTAGACACAAAAAAAATGTTTATGTGACGTTGAAACATATTAATATAATATCGAAAATCATATCTCATATCAATAATTAAATCAAAATAATCAAAAATTAAAATTAACGCGCTAACTCAAACACGAAAACTTTTAAAATTTAAGAGACTTGGTCCTCGTCTCACTTGTAAGACTTGAGTTTTAGATATGGTCAAAGTCAAACATTCCTAGCCCACAGATTTGGAATACGATATATGTTATCAATTCATAGCCAAAAACTTGTGTGAGATGGTCTCACGGATCATATTTTGTGAGACGGATCTTTATTTGAGTAATCTATGAAAAAGTATTTATTGGTTTTTATGCTAAGAGTATTACTTTTTATGGTGAATATGAGTATGATTGACCCGTCTCACACATTGAGATCCGTGAGACGGTCTCACATGATACCTACTCCAATTCATATCATCTTATCGTTCGAACCAAACATTTGCATATTAAAAATCAAATAAGTCAATTTATGTTCACACATCATTCTATTTTTTTAAAAGGAATCTGATTAGCATAGAGTTGACCATTTACTTCACTTAACAAAAGACATCCATAATAAATATTGTGCATGAATCCAGAGATTACAGTGCTGACAAAAGACGAAAAATAATTAATCAGATGCCAAACATTTTATAGAGCTGTAATATTCTCCTTTCTTGTTTTAAGTGAGTCCATTATCTTCCCTTGCTCCAATGGCTTACGCTGTTAATTTTTGTAAAATGTTACATTTCATGTTGGTTCTTTTGCTTCCAATATTAGCCACAGCGCAGTCCTATCGCAACGTTTCTTTGGGTTCATCTCTCATTGCGAACAATGAGAATTCAGCTTGGCCATCACCATCCGGTGATTTTGCTTTTGGATTCCGACAGATCGTGCCTGGTGGAGGCTACTTGCTAGCCATCTGGTTCGACAGTCTACCCGAAAAAACTATAATTTGGTCTGCAAATCGAGATAAACCAGCTGCGGAAGGATCTAAGTTTCATATTTTTACAGATGGGAGATCTGAACTCGATGATCCGAGGGGCCAGCCAATTTGGACTCCTAATCTGGCGGGCTCGGCTGTCGCATATGGCGCCATGCTTGACAGCGGTAACTTTGTATTGGTGGGCAATACATCAGCTCTCTTGTGGCAAAGTTTTAATGATCCAACTGATACGATTTTACCGTCCCAGATATTGAATGAAGGGGGTAGATTGGTTTCAAGCTTTTCGGAGACGAATTACTCCAGTGGGAGATTCATCTTTGCGATGCAAGGTGATGGGAATCTTGTGTCTTACAACAGAAACTTCCCCATGGACGACAGCATCGGTGCGTATTGGGCATCAAATACTGTTGGCAGTGGATTCCAAGTGATCTTTAACCAATCTGGCTACATCTCCCTTACAGCAGAGAATGGAACAATACTTGATTTTCTGTCTTCAAATGGCGCTTCAACCGCCCTATATTACCAGAGAATGATATTGGATTATGACGGGGTTCTCAGGCATTATGTATATCCCAAGTTTGGTAATTCAACAGGTGGAAGGCCGATGAGTTGGTCCGTTTTGCACTTCTTACCAGAGAATATATGTCTCAGCATACCAAACAATTCGGTATGGGGTGCGTGTGGCTTCAACAGCATATGCTCCCTGGGAACTGATCAGAGGCCTTATTGTTTCTGTCCTACCGGTTACTCTCCTATGAATCCAAGTGACAAGATGAGCGGATGCAAGCAAGATTTCGTCGCACAGATTTGTGATCAAGAATCACAAGATGCATCACTTTTCAACTTCGACGACATGTATAACACCGATTTCCCTGGTGGCAGTTACATGTCATATCAACAAGTCCAAGAAGATTGGTGTCGGCAGGATTGTCTTGATGATTGTTTATGTGCCGCTGCTATCTTTAGACGCAAGAGATGTTGGAAGAAAAAGTACCCTCTTTCGAATGGAAGATTTGACTCGAGCGTCCTGGGGAAAGCATTTATAAAGGTAAGGAAAAGTAATGCCACATTAGCCCCTCCAGCTAATATTCCGAACAAGAACAAAAGATCCACTCTCATTATTACAGGATCTGTTCTGTTGGGAAGTTCGGTATTTGTCAACTTGCTCCTACTCGTTGCTTTCTTGTTGTTTGGTTTTCATTTAAAACGACGAGAATCAAAGATTCTTCATCCGTACTCGGCCAACATAAGAAGTTTCACTTTCAAAGAATTACAAGAGGCAACAAATGGATTCAAGGAAGAACTTGGTAGCGGGGCTTGCTCAACTGTGTATAAAGGGACTCTGATGAACGAAAATGATGGTTTAATTGCGGTGAAAAAGCTGAATAAGATAGCGAAAGATTCTGAACAAGAACTGAAAACTGAATTGAACTCAATCAGCAGAACTAACCACAAAAATCTGGTGCAATTACTAGGATACTGTGATGAAGGTGAAAACAGGCTTCTCGTTTACCAATACATGAGTAATGGCTCGATAGCAAGATTTCTTTTCCAGAACTCGAGGCCAAATTGGTACCAAAGAGTACAGATTGCAATCGGAACCGCAAGGGGACTCTGCTATTTGCATGAAGAGTGCAGCACTCAAATCATACACTGCGACATCAAGCCTCAAAATGTTCTCTTGGACGAATCCTTGGTAGCGAAAATCTCGGATTTTGGGCTTGCAAAACTTCTAAAAGATGATCAGACCCGAACAACTACCATGATCCGTGGAACCAAAGGATATGTAGCTCCTGAATGGTTCAGAAACATGCCTATCACAGTAAAAGTCGACGTGTACAGCTTCGGTATCTTGTTGCTGGAGCTCATTTGCTGCAGAAAGAATTTCGAAACAAGCATTACGAATCAGCACGAGGAGATTCTGTCTGATTGGGCTTATGATTGTTACAAAGACGGTACACTGCACTTGCTAGTTGCCAATGACGAGGAAGCCACAAACGATATCAAACGGTTCAAGAAATTCGTGTTGGTCGCCATTTGGTGCATTCAAGAAGATCCGTCATTGAGGCCTAACATGAAGAGAGTTTTGCATATGCTCGAAGGATCTATCGAAGTGCCTCTTCCACCGGATCCTCAATCCAGCTTCGTATGATGTTGGTGCTTCAAGATGATGGACTAAGTCATGTAGTTGAAGCTGTGTTTCGAACAAGGAAATAAGGATCATTAAATTCTGAATTTTTTTGTTGCTATCTAAATTCAGACAAAAAAATTAATAACTAAATATTTGAACACTGTTGTTTACTTGTGCGTACATACAGGCACTGTGAAAAAATATATTCAAGTGTCCATGAAGATTTTAATTTTAACAAACATGTTTTCATTCACTAATTCAACAAAATTCCGAAATCCTAGTATAGACTTGTATTCAAAAACTTTTTATTCTCTCTAAAATTTAGGTTTCTAAAGTTGAAAAAGAAATATATATATATACATACATGTATATTGTAGAATTGAATGTCGATCTCTTTATCAAAATTGTAACCGGTGATATCAATGCAACTTAAATATTAAATCTTATAGTAGTACAATAATTACATTTCGAAAATTATTTATAGAAGTTTATATATTAATCACTTACCAAAAACATGTAGTCCAATGTTTGAGATAATAAAATTTTATATTATACATAATATACAACACTTTATGTAAAAATTATGTATTTAGTTTTTTTAAAATATTATTTATTTTGACATTTTTTGAAAATTAGGAATACTTAAATAAAGGACCATTTATATTCTAATGAACTTTTTGAATTTCAAAAATTTCTATTACTCCCGACTCGTGGGATGAGATGAATGATTATAGATACGTAATATGTTATTTTTTTAACAAGTGTTGAATAGTTGATAATTTAATATTTATTTTATATATATCATATTGATAGGATAGTAACGAATTAATTATTTATATTAATAGTCATCGTTTTGTTGTATAAAATTATGGGAAATGGTACTGCATGTATAGGTTAGGCACACAAATGTGTTTTCTTTAAGGTATTAATTCCTCCCACTTCTGTGATGTAAATGGTCTCAAGGAATTAACCTCCAGGATACAAAACCTATATCTCTGAAAAATTGAAAGTTACACTCCTTCAAGTTTTTTGGAGCAGAAATCACAAGTTTAAAATTAACGAGAAGAAAAGAAGAAATTTGCTTGAGGGAATTATTCACGCTTCTTTTTCTGGAAGAACTTTGTGGAGGAATATATGGAATCCAGAAGTTGCCTTCAAGAGACACAATTCAAATGAAATGATGTCCTTTTCCAAAAAACCACCCATTGGTTGAATCGTCTCTTGCCAAAAGACGTCAAAAAATTAAAACTTTATAATGTTTGAAAGCAACGATCCGATTCGAACCGATTTCTTCCTTTTCCCTCATCTTTTCGGTTTCATTTCTTTCTTTCTTTATATATATATATATATATATATATATATATATATATATATATATATATATATATATATATATATATATATATATATATATATATATATATATATATATATATATATATATATATCAGGTGAATGAATATAGTACTTATTATGTAAATACATATACATTACACGTTTTTCTAGTCGAAACCCGGCGTCGTCATTGCACCACAGACAACCATATGTTGTCCATGGATCCAGGATTGTCAAGACCGATCGAAAGATTTTTCAAGTTTACATGTTAGATATATCAAGCAAGAGTACCATAGAAAGAAGACCAATAACTTTAAGGTATTTTTCTTTTAATAACACACAATATGTAAACATGCTGACCAAAATGTTTTGGATTCAAGCAAAGAAGGCAAGTTGATTTTGTGTTACGTGAATCTTACTCATATAATTTTTTTTCCCAATTTTTTGGATTGTTTTGTGACCGATCCATTTTTTAAGGGGGACTTGAGCTCCCGTTCTTGACATCAAATATAACTTATGATTCAGTCCTCCGTTTTTATCATTTCAGCTTCATCGTATTTTTGGTTCAAATAAACACATATTCTTGAATTTGTGCCATAAATTTGTGAGTTTTGGGTATCGATATATTTTAATTTGTTATATTATTTATATCATATATAATCCATGAAAACTAAAAAAATAAATATAGGTACATATAGTTGATATTATAGTGCAAATTTTAAGTATCAACTGAATCAAATCAGCTAGGTCTATAATTATAATTTTTATGTACGAAATGTTTAACAATTTTACGGTCAAGATATATATTGTTGAAAATAATATCCAAATATACGCATCTCAGGTAGTAAGTAACTTAAATTGATTATCAATCAACTTAAATTGGATATATGTAATATAATATTTGGATTTTTAAGTTCACATAGTTGAAATAAAAAGCTTGTCAGATTAATTAAAACTAAGTATTTCTTACAAAATACACATGATTATAATTTATGTTTGGACTTAAATATTGTTAATTCATTTTTAATTTGTCGGGACCACATGATATAATATTAATGTCGAGATTATTGATACGACCAAATCAAAGAACCGTATCGATGGATTAAAATTTTCCAAGCTTTGATTATGGTATTCAAATTCCATGTAGTAGTTTCATGTTTGCGTGTGGAATTTATCAAGTGCCTCATTTTCCATCTCTATTATCTTTTATTCTCGCATGCAAAAGTTCTTGCCAAATCGTATGCTGATAAATTGGTACTAAAATGCATGCACGTATAAAGAAAATAATTTACAAAATTTAGTTAAATTAATATTAATTTTCTATAATTATAATTGGGCTCCATATAAATTAATATAAGGGAATACTCTAAATTTAATGGGTTTTTTTTCCTTCACTTTTTTAGATTTAATAAATCTTAAGTTAGTTGTGTTAATTTGATATATGGGAGATGACAAGTCCATGTATAAATGGCATCACGATCTCTTGAAAGTCCTTGTTGGTGTTAACAAATGGTTTGAGTTAATAATTGTTTACGTGAATGTTGTAGGAATTAGTATATGTTGTATCGAAAGTTTTTCTCCCTATATTCTAATACTATTAGATCATGTTGAGTCTCTCACATTTTAATGGAAGTTGACATATATTTGATGATCCAAGTGCTAACATCTGATCACATCATAGGAAAGAAATACTTTAGACTCTGGGTGTAGTATAGAATAATCTTATTGTATTAATAGGTTGGGAAGAACAACATTTTTGACACAGTAACTTTATAGGTGTTCAAACTTCGGATAAAATCGAAAAAATCGTGAATCAAAATCGAAAAATCTAACACCGAACTGAAAATCAAATTTTGTAATTCAAATATATACATGTTAAAACCGAAAATTATTTGGTTCGGTTTTGGTTTATATATGTCAAGACTGAATCGATTGAAAAAATCGAAATTTAATTAAATTAATAATTTTACTTATATTATATATTTTACGATTTGATATTTAGTGATTGAATGATCATTCCAAATAATTTTTAGTTGATTGTTATTTATTTAATTCATTAAATTTTATATTTAAATGTTTACTATGAAATCAAGTAAAAAAAAAATAACATATTAACATTTTTATTAGAAAAACAAACCGAATCGATTTGGAAGAAAATTGTTCGGATATCATATTATATATTTCTAAAATAAAAATAGAAAATCGAAAACCGGACCTGTAAGATCCGATTTTTTTTCACCCATGCAATTATAATTAGATTAAGATATTATATTCTTGAGATAATTGAGGAATTGTTAGGATTTTATTACTATATTTTTGGGTACACATATTTTGAGGAGATATATTGGAATGCATTGGAGATTCAATACTAAGTCAAACATACCATGCAATTTAGAAGCAAATCTCCTCACCTAATCCCCATATTTTCGAAATATTGAGGGGCAAGTGATTAAGGAAGGGATCCCACAAAAGTGGAAGATAAATCAGCAACAATGACAAGGATATTGGAGTCAATATTAGGAGATTTGACACGATTTTTGGTATGATTTTTGTGCCAAATTTAGCTCCACCCTCTTCCCCTATAAATAGTGCATCAACCCTACTCATTCAAGACACAAATTTTCGAAATTTCTTGCTGCATATTTTCGAAAATTCAGCAACTTGTCCTAGCCGAAACTCTGCCGAAAATCTTCCAAGAAAAATCGAGCCGTAGTACCGCCGAGTGAAGAACAAGGAACGATCCACTTCCCGAAGCCGAGCACCTACGTTTTTTTAGCATCAATAACTACCGTAAGTGGGCTGTTTTAAATTTTGTTTTATGCACATGAAAATTTCGGTTTTGTGGTTTAAAAATACGGTCGAGTACCGTCGTTTTGTCTATACGTTTTTACGAAAGTTATTACGTTTATGTTTGACACTGTGAGAATTCCCTGAAAATGGGTGGAATTCCAACATATGGCCCTTAACAGTGGGATAGAACTGTTTTATGGCCTCGCCCCCTTAGAGGATTAAAACTTAGGGACTGACGTCAGTAAACCATTAAAGTTGAAAAAATCGCAGTGTTATTATGTTATGGAATTTACGTTACGATTATGAAAAGCATGATGTACGTTATGATATGTTTCGAAAATGTTATTAAATTGGTTATGTTGTGTTCAAAGTCCCCCATTTACTGAGTATTCCCAAAATACTCATCCCCTTACTCTCCCCTCTCAGATAAGTCCAAAGAGCAGGTTGAGGACGAAAAGACAGATCAATTTTGGGGTTGGTGATTTGCCAGATTAGTAATATGCTTTATTTCGAATTTATGATTTAAAGAATTGTAAGACGCTTCCGCATTATTTACTATTTCGTTGGATTTCGTTATTGTAAAGACGATGTTTATTTCGTGGAAATTATGATATATAAACTTTTTCGGTTTATACTGTGCTATGAAAGGCTTGTTGTTTCGATTGTATGATTGTTAAACAACGCCGGTGTCAATCCCAAGTTTCGGGGCATGACAGGACCGAAGCGTCCCGACCCGACCGATGAAAACCCTTATGTAACTTGAATATTTTTCATTTTGGTCTTGTTATCATTATTCAATTATCAATTTTAGTAAATTAACTTACACTTTTTTTCTCCTAATTTTTATCCATTTTTTTACCGGAATTCTGATGTGGTATGAGAAAAGTGATGCATGGTATTGAATAATAATGATGTGATGCCGAACATTGTTTACGTATCCGATGCTAAGTCAGCATTTTTTTGGGGAAAATAACCAAAATTGAAATAAATATGAAAATTAATTGACTAAAATTATGAATTAATTGATAATAAAAAAAAAACAAAAATGAAAAATATACAAACTAAATGATCAACGATATTATTTTCCCTAATAGGTCGGGTTATGCATCTAGGAGAAGCGTACCACAAACGATGAACCTGTTGATTCACGCAGAGACGTTGACTAGAAATAACTAAAATTTAAGTATTTGAATATAATATAAAATTCTCACGATTTTAATTCATACGTTTCGAATAGAAGCATGTGTGAGATAATTATTCTTAACACACGCTTTCATGAGTCAATTTTGTGAGACACATATTCTATTTGAGTTATTCATAAAAAAAATTATTTTTTATTATAAATATAATTAGTTTGACGAACAGATATGTGTGAAACCATATGAAAAAATTTGAAAAATTGATTTCGTAAGTAAACGATAATGTGTTGACGGTTGACCTGGTTGACCTGGCTCCTACTGCCCCATCTTCCACGTTCTTTACATATCAGAAATAAATACTTGTGGAATGATTTTTGTAACCTGCAAAAAAAGTCGTCAAAAAAATCTATATTTCAAATCTGTGGGCTAGGAATGTTCGACAACATCTAAAACTATATCTCAAAGCTTTACAAGTGGGACCAGGACCAGGACCAAGACCAAGTCTCTCGAGTTTTAAAAGTTTTGGAGTTTGAGTTCCGTATGTTAATTTTAATTTTCGACTATTTTGCTTTAATTATTGATATGACATATACTTTTCGATACTATATTAGCATTATCCAACGTCATGTAAATAATTTTTTTGTGTGTCTCATAGATATTTAACAAAAACTTGTATGAGATGGTCTCAAAGGTCGTATTTTGTGAGAAATATATATTATTTGGGCCATCCATAAAAAAATATTACTTTTTATGATAAGAATATTACTTTTTATGATGAATATCGGTATGTTTGATGCGTCTCACAGATGACGATTCGTGATTCGTGAGACGGTCTCACAAGAGAACACTCTAGATATTCTTTTTAAAATATGTCACAATTCCAGTAAAATAGGGCTGGACGCCGTATTTGTGATCGTGTGTCGTAGCTAAGTTAGCTTCAACCATTCAATTAATATATAGTGCTGTAATATTCTCCTTTCATTGTTCTAAGTGAGTCAATTATCTTCCCTTGCTCCAATGGCTTACACTGTTAATTTCTGTAAAATGTTACATTTCATGTTGGTTCTTTTGCTTCCAATATTAGCCACAGCGCAGCCCTATCGCAACGTTTCTTTGGGTTCATCTCTCGTTGCGAACAATAAGAATTCAGCTTGGCCATCACCATCTGGTGATTTTGCTTTTGGATTCCGACAGACCGTGCCTGGTGGAGGCTACTTGCTAGCCATCTGGTTCGACAGTATACCCGAAAAAACTATAATTTGGTCTGCAAATCGAGATACTCCAGCTGCGGAAGGATCTAAGTTTCAGATTTTTACAGATGGGAGATTTGAACTTGATGATCCGAGGGGCCAGCCAATTTGGACTCCTAATCTGGCGGGCTCGGCTGTCGCATATGGCGCCATGCTTGACAGCGGTAACTTTGTATTGGTGGGCAATACATCAGCTCTCTTGTGGCAAAGTTTTAATGATCCAACTGATACGATTTTACCGTCCCAGATATTGAATGAAGGGGGTAGATTGGTTTCAAGCTTTTCGGAGACGAATTACTCCAGTGGGAGATTCATCTTTGCGATGCAAGGTGATGGGAATCTTGTGTCTTACAACAGAAACTTCCCCATGGACGACAGCATCGGTGCGTATTGGGCATCAAATACTGTTGGCAGTGGATTCCAAGTGATCTTTAACCAATCTGGCTACATCTCCCTTACAGCAGAGAATGGAACAATACTTGATTTTCTGTCTTCAAATGGCGCTTCAACCGCCCTATATTACCAGAGAATGATATTGGATTATGACGGGGTTCTCAGGCATTATGTATATCCCAAGTTTGGTAATTCAACAGGTGGAAGGCCGATGAGTTGGTCCGTTTTGCATTTCTTACCAGATAATATATGTCTCAGCATACCACTCGATTCGGTGTGGGGTGCGTGTGGCTACAACAGCATATGCTCCCTTGGAACTGATCAGAGGCCTTATTGTTTCTGTCCCACCGGTTACTCTCCTATCAATCCAAGTGACATTATGAGCGGATGCAAGCAAGATTTCGTCGCACAGATTTGTGATCAAGAATCACAAGATGCATCACTTTTCAACTTCGTCGAGATGTCTAACACCGATTTCCCTGGTGGTGATTACATGTCATATCAACAAGTCCAAGAAGATTGGTGCCGACAGGATTGTCTTGATGATTGTTTATGTGACGCTGCTATCTTTAGAGGCAATAGATGTTGGAAGAAAAAGTACCCTCTTTCGAATGGAAGACTTGACTCGAGCGTCGGGGGGAAAGCATTGATAAAAGTAAGGAAAAGTAATGCCACATTAGCCCCTCCAGCTAATATTCCGAACAAGAGCAAAAGATCCACTCTCATTATCACAGGATCTGTTCTGTTGGGAGGTTCGGTATTTGTCAACTTACTCCTACTCGTTGCTTTCTTGTTGTTTGGTTTTCATTTAAAACGACGAGAATCAAAGATTCTTCATCCGTACTCGGCCAACTTAAGAAGTTTCACTTTCAAAGAATTACAAGAGGCAACAAATGGATTCAAGGAAGAACTTGGTAGCGGGGCTTGCTCAACTGTGTATAAAGGGACTCTGATGAACGAAAATGATGGTTTAATTGCGGTGAAAAAGCTGAATAAGATAGCGAAAGATTCTGAACAAGAACTGAAAACTGAATTGAACTCAATCAGCAGAACTAACCACAAAAATCTGGTGCAATTACTAGGATACTGTGATGAAGGTGAAAACAGGCTTCTCGTTTACCAATACATGAGTAATGGTTCGATAGCAAGCTTTCTTTTCCAGAACTCAAGGCCAAATTGGTTCCAAAGAGTACAGATTGCAATTGGAACCGCGAGGGGACTCTGCTATTTGCATGAAGAGTGCAGCACTCAAATCATACACTGCGACATCAAGCCTCAAAATGTTCTCTTGGACGAATCCTTGGTAGCAAAAATCTCGGATTTTGGGCTTGCAAAACTTCTAAAGGATGATCAGACCCGAACAACTACCATGATCCGTGGAACCAAAGGATATGTAGCTCCTGAATGGTTCAGAAACATGCCTATCACAGTAAAAGTCGACGTGTACAGCTTCGGTATCTTGTTGCTGGAGCTCATTTGCTGCAGAAAGAATTTCGAAACAAGCATTACGAATCAGCACGAGGAGATTCTGTCTGATTGGGCTTATGATTGTTACAAAGACGGTACACTGCACTTGCTAGTTGCCAATGACGAGGAAGCCACAAACGATATCAAACGGGCCAAGAAATTCGTGGTGGTCGCCATTTGGTGCATTCAAGAAGATCCGTCATTGAGGCCTAACATGAAGAGAGTTTTGCATATGCTCGAAGGATCTATCGAAGTGCCTCTTCCACCGGATCCTCAATCCTTCGTATGATGTTGGTGCTTTAAGATGATGGACTAAGTCATGTAATTGAAGCTGAGTTTCGAACAAGGAAATAAGGATGATTAATTCTGAATTTTTCCCAAAATATATTTACGAATAAGATTTTTGTGGCTATCTAATTCAGACAAAAAAATTACTAACTAAATATTTGAACACTGTTGTTTACTTGTGTGTACATGCATCAATTGTTAAAAATATATTGAAGAGTCCATGATTCAATAAAATTCCGAAATCCTATTTATTTGTCGGAAAAAAGTAAGGATATTATCTTTTAAGAAGAATATGTAAATATTCTTATAGGTGTCTTGGACATTGATAAATATTTTTCATTTTGACCAAGACACAATAGAAGAAGACAATATTAGAGATCCTCCCCTACGAACAAACTCAAGCACATCCAAAACATATACCATTAAAGAGTCCACTAGAGAGCGGAGAAATGCAATGCCAGATGATGGCAACTTGTATTTTTTCAAAAACATGAGGAAAACACTGGGAAAATGGAGGATTTTCCTATCAATTTCCGTCAAGCCATGGAAAGTTCCAACTCTCAAAAGTGAAATGATGCCTAGAATGAGAAGATAAAGTCTATGAAGAACAATGACGTATGAGATCCTGTCTCATTGCCTAAAAGTACGAAGTTGATTGATTGCAAATGGATATTTAAAAGCAAGAGGGATTTGAAAGGCAATGTGGAAATATATAATGCTCGTCTTGTCGCTAAAGGCTTTACACAGAAAGAAGACATTGATTATAAAGAGACTTTATCTCTGGTTTCTTCGAAAAACTCTTTAAGGATTATAGTGGCTTTGGTGATGCATTTTGATGTTGAATTTCATCAGATGGATATAAAGACAACATTTCTAAATTGTGACATTGATGAAACAATTTATATGGAGCAACCAGAAACTTTTGTGTCCAAAGACACAAATAATGTGATTTGCAGATTAAAAAAATCCATATATATGCTCAAGAAGGTATCTCGAGAATGATATTTCAAATTTCATCAAGTAATCATCTCGTTTGGTTTTCAGATAAATTTGGTCGATGATTGTGTGTACCATAAATTTAATGAGAGTAAGCATATTTTTCTGGTTTTATATGTGAATGACATCCTACTTGCTAACATCGATGTAGAATTTTTGCATGATACCAAGAGATTTCTAGCTAAGAATTTTGAGATGAAAGATCTTGGTGATGCATATTTTGTATTGGGTATTCAGATACATCAAGATTGTTCTCGAGGTATTCTTGTATTATCTCAGAAATACTATATCGAGAAAGTTCTCAAGCGATATGTGATGCAAGACTGTATACCAACGGGCTAAGGCAGAAATTTAGTCTCAAACAAGGCCCCAAGAATGATTTTGAGGAAAAGAAAATGCAGATGATTCCCTATGCATCTGCAGTGGGGAGTCTGATTTATGCTTAGGTTTGTACACATCCAGATATTCCGTACACGACAGAAATGTTGGGACGATATTTAAGTAACCCGAGAGTGGAACATTGGAAAACATTCAAAAGAGTTTTATGGTACTTACAGAGAACAAAATGTTACATGCTCATATATTGGAGGTTGGATCAGCTTGAGACCATTGGGTATGCTGACTCCGATTTTATTGGATGCCAAGATTGTATCAAATCTATGTCGAGCTACATTTATCTCCTTGCTGGAGGTGAGATTTCTTGGAAGAGTGCTAAACAGTCTCTTATAGCCTTTTCCACCATGACAACTAAGTTTGTAGCGTGTTATGAGGCATCCAATTATAGAATATGACTGTAAAATTTTGTCACCAGACTGCGCATTGTAGATGTCATTGAAAGGCTACTAAGAATACAATGTGACAATAAATCAACTGTTATGTATTCCAATAACAACAGGAGCTCGACGAAATCAAAACATATAAACATAAAGTTCCTAGTTGTTAAAGAAAGAATTCAGAGTGGAAAGTTGTCTATTGAGCAAATCGGTACAAATTACATGGTTGCAGATCCGCTTACTAAGTGACCACCACCGAAACAGTTTCATGCGCACACTACTCGTATGAGTGTTGTGTCAATTGAGGAAATTCAGTTTTAGTAGGAGTTTGTTATTTTAAATACTTTTCAGTTGTAGATATTTTTAGTTACAGTTACTTGAAATTTTTTTTTTTGCAAAAATAAATTTCAAATTAAGTCACTCTCTGATTATGGTTTATAGTTTGATCTCATAAGGTTAAGGGATGACCAATTGAAAATAGGCATGTTATGATTTTATTGCATGAAATTTCCATGCTACAAATCTACTTCATGATACATGTCATTCAGTTGTGTTGACATATGTGGCAATTGATGAGTTTAGTTATCTTGAGTGCAGCGAAGACTGCTTTGATCTTATTTTCACGAGCATAATATAAGGTTACACATATAGACTAAGTAGGAAAGTGTTGAATCAATTTTATTTACATGAGCTTATATGTAAATAATTATGTGTTATGGGTTGTCTATTAAGTTAAGCCCAAAATAAAATGAACAACTAATATTTCGGTTTATTGGGTTTTAATGTATATAATAAGTTGTAGGTCTTTAATGTATAGAAACATAAGTGTAGTTTCTTTATTTATGATGTGCTAAAACAAAAATATCATAAAATAATGATAGACATTATCTATATATGAGTCATGGTAGGGATCATGCGACATCACGTTCCCTATTCTCTTACTCATTAAGAAAATAGTTCAGGAGAGAAAACTAAAGAATTCTCTCAAGAAAAAGATAGCGTAGATCTAGAAGATCAATACACGTTCTAAAGAATTTAGAATTATGGCTTCGGGTATACTTCCGCTTAAGTTTTCAGTCAAATTTTTAATGATTTAGCATGATGTATTCTGCGATTTATAGATTTTCCGCAACACTTGTGAATTCAAGAGTAAATACAAAACAAATGCAAAAAATGAAAAGAAAACGAGAATTTTACGTGCTTCAGCTACTAACGATACATCCACTAGAGAGACAACAGTCGCAAAAGAAAACATCTTGACCAATCAACTTTATACTTATGTAAAGTGTAATACAATATAAATTCATTTATACCACTTTAATTTTCCTATATAGGACAAACTTTTCATTCTTCATTTTCAATTCACACAAATGAAAAGTCTATTAACACACACAACTCAATATATATATATATATATATATATATATATATATATATATATATATATATATATATATATATAATTGAACAAAAATGATCAAATCCTTATCATCACACTCTTCGAATAACAACTGGTATTATACAATAGATGTCCCACACTTGCTCACGAATGACATTGCAGGAGAAGGTTAACATATGTATTGAATTGAAACAATATAATAATAAAATAAGGGATTTTTTTTTCATTAACTTGTTAAAATTTGGATTTTGGTCCATTAAATTGTCAAAATTTTGTTTTGATACAGTAACTATTAATTCTTGGCTATCTTGGTCTAATTTTTACGCGACATTTGACAAGTCAGCAATTTTCGACAAGATGTCGGTATTTTCCGATATCATGACATCACCAATTGAATCAAAGTAGTCCAAAATTATAAAATTTAGTGTACCGAGATCAAAATTTGAAAATTTAATGTATCTAAACCTAAAATTTAACAAGTTGATATATCAAAAAATTATTTTTGGTGATCACCGCTTGTATCCTCCTTCTATAATTATTTATACTCGTTACTCATTCAGTGCTGTATGATTATTTATAATAAATTACGTAATACACATAATTTCCGCAGTTTTTGAGTTAATATGTTTTTTTTTTTATTTTATGGACTTTGATTTTTAAACTTTATATTTATACAATTATTATCAGTAAAAAATTAGGATAGTGTTATATTAGTCTTACTACTTGATCTGGTTTGGTTTCCAAGTTTTTCCATTAATCTATTAGCTCTAAATTGTAAGGATTCTCTCGACTTTTCCATTCATCGATCATATGGAAAAATATTGATTGTTAAACTTATCATCGTTACTATAATAAAGTTTTTTCAATTATCGACGAAATTTAAGAAAACTCTATCTTCTTCCGCATATTACCTCTCAATTAATCAATGGTGTAAAACTTTTTCAATTAATCAGGGGTGAAAATTTTTCAAGAACAAGTTTATATGTCAACATAACATCTACTTGATATCTATATTGTGTCATCACATACAGTTCTCTAAGTATAAAAACCGATTTTTTTTAGAGTAGTTTAAACCAGTGTTTTTATAACCGGACCGTTAATCGAACCGGTCAAGCCTTAAAAAATGGTTCAACCGGTTCAACCGGTTCGACCGGACGGTCGAACCGGATCAATAAAATTAATATTTTATTTATTTTATATAATAAATAAAATAGTAAAATATTGATTATTTATATTTTTATAGTTTTTATTTAATTTTTAAGATGAAAATTACAACAAATATCAAAATAAACATCACTTTTCAAATTCAAAAATCCAAATTACACATAACATGTAACCAAATAGTGATGACCAAGTTTAAGTGCCCAAGTAAACATCAAGATTAATTATAAAAAAAATAGTAAACATCAAGTTTCTTATTAAAAAAAGTAACCAAATAGTGATGACCAAGTTTAAGTGTCCAAGTAAACATCAAGATTAATTATAAAAAAAGTAGTAAACATCAAGTTTCTTATAAAAAAAAAAGTGTAGTTGCAAAAACCGTCGCTATTTAGCGACGGTTTGAAACAAACCGTCGCTAAATAGCGACGGTTATTCTTAACCGTAGCTATATAGCGACGGATTTTGAAATAACCGTCGCCGATCTCTGGGCAAATTTTTTTATAATTTCACAGACCCGGCAGGTTCCTGAAGACCGGCCGGTTTCCGGTTTTCCCGGTTGAACCGGGTTTTAACCGGTTTTTTCCGGTTAAACCTGTTTTCCGGGTTTTTATTTATGTCCGGACCGGTCTGGAGACCGGTTCGCGGTTGAACCGGTCCAACCGGCCGGTCCGGTCCGGTTTTGAAAACATTGGTTTAAACGATCTCATTGTTTATATTTCATATGAAATAACGATATAAAGAAATTATATATTATTTCAAAATTTCTCTGAAATCACCTGGTAAGTTACTAGATTTAAAATCTATGGTTGCTTTGAATTCGATCTATTGTGTTTCGCATGGGTTGAGTTAAGGATACTACTTTGAGGCATAATTTAGTACACATGATAGGATAAACATGTGATATATAATATAAGGATAAGTTAAGGATATATAAGATATATGATATTATATTTAATGTTTGGTATGATTTTAATAAGAGTGATTAAAGTTATATATTAAAGTCTTGTACTTAATAGAATTTCATAGAGTAATTAAAAGTCTATTGGCATTTTGAATACATAGAAATTTTTGTAGAGTTTTTAAAAGTAGATTTTGAATACCACGTGACTTTTTAAAATTATACAAAAGTTAAATTGAATACCACTAAACTTTTATAGATTATATAAAAGTGTAGATTGAATAAATTCCATAAAAGTTAAAAATCTAGAACCAATACACCTCCTTTGTCGACATGGCAAACAATTTTCGACGATAAATTAGCATTTTCTAACGTCATGTAAACATTTTTTTCCCAGTCAAAGAGGGCTGAACGCCATATTTATGAGTCGCGCGTCGTAGCTAAGTTAGCTTCAACCCTTCAATTAATATATGGTGCTGTAATATTCTCCTTTCATTGTTCTAAGTGAGTCCATTATCTTCCCTTGCTCCAATGGCTTACGCCTGTTAATTTCTGTAAATGTTACATTTCATGTTGGTTCTATTGCTTCCGATATTAGCCACAGCGCAGCCCTATCGCAACGTTTCTTTGGGTTCATCTCTCATTGCGAACTATGAGAATTCAGCTTGGCCATCACCATCTGGTGATTTTGCTTTTGGATTCCGACAGATCGTGCCTGGTGGAGGCTACTTGCTAGCCATCTGGTTCGACAGTATACCCGAAAAAACTATAATTTGGTCTGCAAATCGAGATAATCCAGCTGCGGAAGGATCTAAGTTTCATATTTTTACAGATGGGAGATCTGAACTTGATGATCCGAGGGGCCAGCCAATTTGGACTCCTAATCTGGCGGGCTCGGCTGTCGCATATGGCGCCATGCTTGACAGCGGTAACTTTGTACTGGTGCGCAATAAATCAACTCTCTTGTGGCAAAGTTTTAATGATCCAACTGATACGGTTTTACCGTCCCAGATATTGAGTGAAGGGGGTAGATTGGTTTCAAGCTTTTCGGAGACTAATTAGTCCAGTGGGAGATTCATCTTTGCGATGCAAGGTGATGGGAATCTTGTGTCTTACAACAGAAACTTCCCCATGGACGACAGCATCGGTGCGTATTGGGCATCAAATACTGTTGGCAGTGGATTCCAAGTGATCTTTAACCAATCTGGCTACATCTTCCTTACAGCAGAGAATGGAACAATACTTGATTTTCTGTCTTCAAATGGCGCTTCAACCGCCCTATATTACCAGAGAATGATATTGGATTATGACGGGGTTCTCAGGCATTATGTATATGATAGAAATTGAGAATAAGAATGAAAGCAAAAGATGTTTTATTTGCACTTGTGTTCTTATTACTACTACAAAAGGAAAGTGACGTGCCTATATATAGGCTTACAGAAAACAACTTCCTAAGATATCTCAACCAACAAGGAGATTATTCTGGCACTAGCCAACCATCTAGAAACTAATAAAATTGATAAATGACTTGGTCAAGGTTGAATTACTTCTCAACACCCTCCCTTAATTCAAACCTACAGACACCAAGCTGAGATCTTAGATAAACATGTTTATCTTTAGGAAGAGACTTTGTCAGGATGTCTGCAACTTGCTCCTCTGTATTGCAGTAGGATAAACCAACTTTCCCTTCAGCTACAAGTTCTCTGATGAAGTGAACACGAATACTGATATGCTTGGTCCTGCTATGAAAAGCAGGACTTTTAGTCATAAAAATTCTGCTTTATTATCACAAAAGATCTCAGTTGCTTCTTTTTGTTCATGACCAAGTTCTTCAAGAATTCATCGCATCAATACTACCTGACATGCTGCTGAAGTTGCAGATACATATTCACCTTCTGAAGATGACAAAGCTACTGTTGCTTGCTTTTTTGAGCTCCAAGAGATGGCACCTGAACCAAGATTGAATGTGTAACCTGTTGTACTCTTTCGATGATCCAAGCACCCGGCCCAATCACTGTCTGTAAAGCTCCTTAATTTAAATTTAGAAACTTGACTGTACCATAGCCCAAAATCAATTGTTCCAGCAATGTAACGCAATACTCTTTTGGCTGCTCCAAGATGATGCTTTGACGGAGAATGCATAAATCTTGAAATTACCCCCACCGAATAAGCAATGTCTGGTCTGGTGTGAGTTAAATATATTAAACCCCCTACTAAGCTCCTGAAATATGTTCCATCAGCTGGTTCAGTTTCGTCGTTAAGTTGCAATTGCTCATTCGAATTCATTGGTGTTTCTGCAACTTTACAATTGAGCATATTAAACCTCTTTAGAATATCAGTAGCATATTTCTTTTGATGGACAAAAATCCCATTATCAGTTTGATTCACTTCCAAACCAAGACAGTAGCTCAATATACCTAAATCTGACATCTCAAATTTGTTCTTCATACTGTCTTTGAATTCTTTAATAAAACAGGAAGTACCCATGTAGATAATATCATCTACATATAAGCAAACAAAGAGAAAATCGTTACCAGCTTTCTTCAAATAAAGTGTGGGTTCATTTTTGCTTCTCTTAAAGTCATTTTCTTGAAAGTAAGAATCGATCTTGCTGTACCAAGCACGCGGGGCTTGCTTTAAGCCATATAATGCCTTTTTCAACCTGTACACTTTTCTCTCTTTACCATGAACAACAAAGCCTTCGGGTTGAGTTACATAAACTTCTTCTTCCAACTCACCATTTAAAAAGGCAGACTTAACATCAAATTGATGAACAACCAATCTTAATTGAGCAGCTAAGGCTAGAAGAGTTCTTACTGTTTCAAAGCGGGCTACGGGAGAGAAAGTATCTTCATAATCGATACCTTGTTCCTGTGAGTATCCCTTGACCACGAGTCTTGCCTTGTATTTATGAATTTCTCCATCAGAATTATACTTAGTTCTGAATACCCACTTTACTCCAATGACATTTTTTCCTGCCGGCAACTCCACCAATTCCCAAGTTGCATTTTTGTTAATTGCCTCCAATTCTTCTTTCATAGCTTTCCACCATTCTTCTTTGATCACAGCTTCTCCAAAGTTTGTAGGATCAGCTACAGATAAAACTTGTGTGCTCTCATAAATATCTGATAATGATCTGAATTTTCTCGGTGGAGTTTCATCATTTGATGAGTTATTGCTGTTGGAGTTAGAGGATACGGAAGTTGTTGTTGAGGTTGAGCTGACAAATTCAGGTGTGTTCTGTAGAACTTCATATTCAGTTGTGTCAACATTAACACCACTTGATTCTTCATTCCATATCCATTTTGAATTTTCATCAAAAACAACATTCCTGCTAATAATCACTTTGCCACTTGTTGGGTTATACAACCTATATGCTTTAGATTGATCACAATAACCAACAAAAATACATTTTACTGATTTATCATCAAGCTTACGACGATTGTGTGAATCAATTAAAACATATGCGATACAACCAAAGATACGTAAGTGGCTTACCGAAGGCCTTCTTTCTTTCCACGCTTGATAGGGAATCTGATTCAGAACAGCCTTTGTTGGAGATAAATTTAGAAGATAAATTGATGTGGCTACTGCTTATGCCCAAAATATATTCGGAAGACTTTTGGCTTTCAACATGCTTCTTGCCATCTCTACTACCGTGCGGTTCTTGCGTTCTGCCACACCGTGGGAAACTTGATGAAAGATGGTTCTCATTTCTTAACTGATTTTAAGAGATGCATGTATGGCATTGACGATGAGACCCGATTCGAGGAGGCTTGGAGTGTTCTACTAGTACAATATAATATTCAAGAAAACACATGGCTGCAATCCACTTACAATATAAAGAAGAAATGGACAGCTTGTTACATGAACAAGGCTTTCACACTTGGTATGAGAAGCACACAACTCAGTGAAAGTGTCAATTCTGATGTCAAGAGTTGTATGAAACCCGACTTAGATATAATGCAATTTTTTAAGCACTTCGAACAGGTCTTGGAGGAAAAGCGGTACAATGAGCTAAGATGTGAATTTGAGACACGTCAAAAATTACCGAGATTAAAGCTAGAGAGTTCTCCTATGTTGCGTCAACTTTCTGAAATTTATACCCTCACTATCTTTCATCTATTTCAAGTAGAGTTTGTTTTGTTCGCAGCTGCTTATATAAAATATAAAAATGAAACTCAACCATTATTTGAATATGTTGTCGGGCGAATTGATAAAGAAGGAGAATGGAGGGTGACATTTAATCCTAGCACAAAGATGATTTCATGTAGTTGCCGAAAATTCGAGATGACTGGATTATTGTGTTGTCATGCTGTGAAAGTATATGATGTGCAGGACGTAAAAAAACTGCCAGAGCATTATATCTTGAATAGATGGACGAGAAAAGCTAGGAGTGGAGTGGTACACGATTGTATGGGCAATGAAGTCGAAGAAGATCCCAAACGAGAAAGTACAGAACGATATAGAAAACTTTGTATGATGCTCGTAAGACTGGCAACCGAAGCCTCCGTCCACCAATCAACTTTCTCTTTGGTGCATAATTCGGTATGTGATTTAACCAAGCAAGTCATGGAAATGCGTTTGACTGAAGTGAGCCAAGACAATAATAGTGGTGTCAGGACATCATCGATAGGACCTTCTATGATACAAGCAAAAGGATTCAAGAAAAGAAATGGTGTGAAAAAGTCAAGAAGGTTGAAGAGTTGGGTAGAACTTCAAGCAAAACGAAGAAAAACAAATTTGAGAGTCGAGGTAAATTAACTAATATTAATACTTTTTTGAAATAAAAATTATCTAGATTTCTTATTTTTACAATCATTGTAGGACATCGGAACACATGATGAATTACCCGTATCTTGTTCAGCACCTCCGGTACCTCATGCATGTCTTCAAACAACTGGAGGTCAATTCAATTTCACTGAATTATTAATGGTATGAACTTTAATGATATTTAGAAATTTTTTAATTGGTAAAAATTTTAAGCCAAAAAAATATTAATTCTTATATGGTAAAATTGATTTTATAATATTTATTCTTATTTAATGCAGGCACAATTTGATCATCCTCACCATTCTCTTGAAGCCATGGATTTCAATGGAGATATATCCAATAATGCTCTTGAGTAGTTTTTTATTTAAAGAATAGCCGATTAACATTGTTAGTTGAAATTAAGTTTAAAAATGTATGAATTATTTATTTTGGATGGAAATGTGGTGTTGAATTTTAGTTTTTGATATTGTATGATGGAAATGTTCTAAATTTTAATTTAAGCATTAACATATTAATAGTTTTATATTGTTAAAAATTTTGTTCATTGGAAAAAAATTAATAATACTCATCAAATTCGAAAAAAATGATACGATTTTTCACATGTAAACATTTAATATAGTAATTTTTTATTGCAAAATTATTAATTTAACATAAAAAAATTAAAATGTTTATATTATTTCATATAAAATTGTCCAATGTTTGTGGAAGATGGAAAAAAAAATGGATGAAAATAGAAGGAAAACAATATAGAATAAGAGAGGAAAAAAAGAGAAAAAAAAGAAAAATTAAAAAACAAATAAAAAAAAATTCAAGCTGTAGGCGATCCGGATCCCTCCCGCTAATATTCCGAACAAGAGCAAAAGATCCACTCTCATTATGACAGGATCTGTTTATTGGATTAATTTTATTTATATGGACTTATATGTGAATAATTATAATTTATGAGTTGTCTATTAAGTTAAACACAAAATATAGTGATCAACTATGGTTTCGAGTTATTGAGCTTTAATGTATTTTATAGGTTGTTGGCCTTTAATGTGTAAAGACATAGGCGTAATTTCTGTTTTTATGATGGACTAAAACAAAAATATCAGAAGATAATGATAAATATTATCTATATATAAGAGTCATGGTCCCCAGATCACGCTCTATCATGTTCCCTATTCTTTCCTCCATTAAGAAAGTAATTTAGAATAGAAAACTAAAAGATTCTCTGAAGAAAAGAGTGCGTAGATCTGGATAAAACGCAACCTCGTCCAAAATTTGTGTTTATGTACAATTATTTTTCGTATATACTAGCAGTCGACGCACACATGATGATTGAGTATAACCAATTGATATATAATTTAATGTGATGATCTTTTTATATTAAATACGGTGTATAATATATACTAATATTAGATATAAAGATTGGTTTACTACACATTTTTTAGCAATATTTGTATTGCTATCAATATCACCATTGATACCCCATGGAAGACAGGCCCATCAAGGGTCCTAATATCCCTGGCCCATCCCTAGCCCAAATGGAAGACAGGTCCACCAAGGGCCCAGGTATTCTCCTATAAATACCAGGTTTGAGTGTTAATTCATTCATTCAATATATTGTTCTCAGCAGCACCCTTAACTGCTCCCCCCATATATCCTCAGTCACTGACATGAGCGTCGGAGGGGCTACGCCAGGACACCCTCCTGGCCCCCTCCTAACGATCTTATTTGTGATTTCAGGCTCAGGGTAATTTCAACACCTGCGTCTGGACTAGTGACACTTGCTGGGAGCGGACCCTAAATTTCCCGTGAGTATCACTTGGCGCCGTCTGTGGAAACACTTGAGTTGAGGCGTAGAGAAGGTAGCCAAGAAAAGAAGTAGATGAGCTACCTCAGCATCATCGCGTCCTCATAGGGGACCCGAACAGTCTCATGTTGAGACAAGACATGAACAACCGCGTCTCGAGACGAGACATTAACAACATCGTCCAGAGACAAGAACCGAGCAGCCCCTTCATGAGACAATGGTCGAGCAACCCCGTCCCGATGAGAATGTGGGGAACTTGACCCTAGAACAGTTGGGCCAATTTATCACCCGGACAGTGAATGAGGCCATGAAGAGGAATCAAGAGTCTGTGTTTGCCGAAGAGCAGGTCGCTCGTCAAGAGTGAGAGAAGAATGTGGAGGGCAGTCAGAGTAGGGTGGAGGAGACGCGACCCCTCTCAAGTGAGGAGAATCCGGAGACGGAGGAGATGTGGAAGGAAATACAGATGTTGAGGCAGCAATTGGGGAACAGAGCGCCGACACCCAAGAGAGGAAGTCCTTTTTCACTAGCCATTTTAGAAGAAAGGCTTCCTCCAAATTTTCGACAGCCGAATGTTGGAGAGTATGATGGACATACCGACCCCGAAGAGCATTTGGGGAGATTTGAGAATGCGGCTCTGTTGCACCAATATTCAGATGGAGTCAGGTGTAGGGTTTTTCTGGGCACGTTGGTGAGGTCAGCCCAGCAGTGGTTTAACACTTTGCAGCCCAGCTCTATACGTTCTTTTGAGAACTTTTCAGCTGCCTTCTTGCACCGATTTGCTAGCAGCAAGAAACACCAAAAAAATTATTTGAGCATGTTTGTGGTGAAACAACAAGAAGCTGAAACTTTGCGAGAGTTTGTCCAGCGTTTCAACAACGTAGCATTGGAGATACCAGCGGCCACTCCTGACATCATGATAAGTGCCTTTACCCAGTGACTTAGAGGAGGAGAATTTTTCAAATCGCTTGTCAAGAAACCTCCGTCGAGCTATGATGATTTGTTAGTTCGGACGGAAAAATATGTAAATCTAGAGGATGCCCAGCGACACAAGAGGATGGAGCAGCGGCCCGGGGGAGGAAGAGTTGAGAGAGCGGAGAGAGGAGGAAGGAAGAGGGGCGCAGGGGAAAGGGAGGAGGATAAAGCTAGGGACAGAAGACAATTCTCATCACATGTTCCTCTGGATAGGAGTCGTGACGAGGTGATGGAGGTGAGGGAGTCCGAGGGGAGGTGGAAGAAGTCGCGAAGGGCTAAGAGCAGTGTTAGATTGCCTTCGCGGGACAGACGAGAAGGATCCGCATCCGAGAGTCGACCAAGGTCTCGCCCGTCCCCTAGTTGTGGTCAAGGCCCTCCATGGATAAATCAGAGGGTCGGAGAGCAGAGAGGGGAGGGTAGAGGTCAAGATGTTCCTCAGGAGCTCGTCGAACCGAGGAGGGGAACGAATGATGATAACCACCCTACGAGAGGAATTATTCATATGATCTCGGGCGGTGCTACTGATGGAGACTTTGGACGGGCTCGGAAAGCACAGGGGAGAAGGTTGGAGAACTTCGAAATATCTAGGGGTGCAGACTTACCACAAGACCCCGTCATCAGCTTTGGGCTGGAAGACCTCCAAGACATTGTGACTCCACATAACGATGCCTTGGTGGTGACGGCCACTATTGACAATTATGATGTGGCAAGGATATTTATCGATAATGGAAGCTCTGTGAACGTCTTTTTCAAGAGCACGTTGGATCAAATGAAGATGGAAGGATTTGAGTTTGAGCCGGTCTCCAACCCGCTGTATGGGTTTGCAGGACACGCCATCCCGCCTTTGGGTCAGATTTTGCCTCCCCTATCCCTGGGGACTGATCTTCGGCGAGTAACAAAAATGATAGCGTTCACCGTGGTGGATACCCTTTCAGCGTATAATGGAATCCTAGGACGGCCAGCCCTGAAGGATTTCAGAGCCGTAGCTTCCACTTATCATCAGAAGATTAAGTTTCCTGTGGGAAAAGGAGTTGGAGTCTTATGCGGGGACCAAAAAGTCGCGCGTCGGTGTTATGAAGGGGTAGTGAGGGAGGAGGGAAAAAGAGCGTCTGTGGAGCTTAACATGATTAAGAAAGGAAGAAGGGAGTAATTTTGTCCTGGGGAGTTACAAGATGAGCAGAGATGAAAGTTGGAGAATACGCCGGGCAAGGCTCTAAAGAGGCTCGGGAAGGTTTACCACCTTAGAGAGTATTAATCTTGACTCGAATTTTGTTGTATTTTGTTTCTGAGTTTGTCTTATGTTATTAATTCAAATTTAATAAAGCCAAGTTCTTATATTAAGTTCGTGGATGTTGTTGTATTATGATGATGAAATGAATTTTATTTTCCTGCTACGGCATCGCCTAGCAGAGGAGCAGAGTGGATGGGGAGAATTAAATTTTATTTTTCCTGCTAAGGCATTGTCTAGCAGAGGAGCAGAGGCGGCGAGGAGAAGAATGTTATTTTCCTGCTAAGGCGTCGCCTAGCAGAGGAGTAGAGAGTGAGGGTGGAGAATCTTTATTTTCCTGCTAAGGCATCACCTAGCAAAGGAGCAGAGTTGAGAATGAGAAAAATGTTATTTTCCTGCTAAGGCGTCGCCTAGCAGAGGAGTAGAAAGTGAGGGTGGAGAATCTTTATTTTCCTGCTAAGGCATCGCCTAGCAGAGGAGCAGAGTTGGGGATGAGAATTTTCATTTTTCTGCTAAGGCATCGCCTAGCAGAAGAGTTAGAGGGTGACGAGGTGAAATTTTTATTTTCCTGCTAAGGTATTACCTAGCAGAGGAGTTAGAGGGTGAGGAGGTTGAATTTTTATTTTCCTACTGAGGCATCGCCTAGTAGAGGAGCTAGAGAGTGACGATGTGAAATCTTTATTTTCCTGTTAAGGCCCGGCTTAGCAGAGGAGTTAGAGGGTGGAGGTGTTGAATTTCTATTTTCCTGCTAAAGTATCACCTAGCAGAGGAGTTAGTGAGTGGAGGTGTTGAATTTCTATTTTCCTACTAGGGCCCGGCCTAGCAGAGGAGTTAGAGGATGGAGATGTTGAATTTTTATTTTCCTGCTAAGGCCCGGCTTAGCAGAGGAGTTAGAGGGTGGAGGCGTTGATTTTATTTTCCTGCTAAGGTATCGCCTAGCAGAGGAGTTAGAGGGTGGGCGCGTTGAATTTTATTTTCCTGCTAAGGCATCGCCAAGCAGAGAAGTTAGAGGGTGGGCGGGTTGAATTTTGTCTTCCTGCTATGGCGTCACCTAGCAGAGGAGTTAGAGGGTGGAGATGTTGAGTTTTTATTTTCCTGCTAAGACCCGGCTTAGCAGAGGAGTTAGAGGGTGGAGGTGGTGAATTGTTATTTTCCTGCTATGGCGTCGCCTAGCAGAGGAGCAGAGTGGAGGAGGAGAATTAAATTTTCCTGCTAAGGCATCGTCTAGCAGAGGAGCAGAGTTTGGGAGGAAGAACATTTTTTTGGTTAGTCGATAACGAAAGTTGTTGGGGGAGCAGAGTTTACGGGGATCGAGGCCGTAATGGACGATGCCGTGGCGTGCAGGCAGGCGAGAGCTGGGCAGGGGGCGAGGCCGAGGCGAGTGCTCGGCGTGGCAGAGGGCGAGGGCGCAGGCACTCATGAAGGCTGGGCGTTCAGGCAGGCGAGAGCTGGGCAGGGGGCGAGGCTAAGGCGAGGGTGAGCGTGGGGGCAGGGGCGAAGCGAGGGCGAGGGTGAGCGTGGGGGCAGTGGGCGAGGCTATGTATATGAGCGGCAGAGATGGGCTTGGCGAGCGTGGCGGAGGCGTGGCACGCTGTGAAGGAGAGGGCGAGGTGTGGTGTGTGAGGTCGTGGGGCGAGATGTGCTGGGCGAGCGTGATGGGCGAGCGGCGAGGCTGCGTGTGAGGGCGAGGCTAGAGCGTGGGGCGAGATGGACTGGGCGAGCGTGAAGGACGAGGCGAGGGCGTGATGGGCGAGCGGCGAGGATGCGGGTGAGGGCGAGGCGAGAGCGTGGGGCGAGATCGGCAGGGCTAGCGAGGGGATGTGGGCGAAACTGCGTGTGTGGGGCGAGGCTGCGTATGTGGGCGAGGGTGCTGGGCTGGCGAGGGTGGTGAGGACGGTGCTGTGCAGATGAACGTTCGGCGCAGCTGCTGTGCGAGTGGGAGCGCCGGGCGCAAGGGCGGTCGAGCGGAGGAGGAGCGTGCGAATGAGGTGTAAGAAGGAGAGTTCAAGGACAATACAACTAATCGAACTTTGAACCTACGATTCAGTTCGACTTGGGAGGGGGAGACTGGTGATACCCCATGGAAGACAGGCTCATCAAGGGTTCTATTATCCCTGGCCCATCCCTAGCCCAAATGGAAGACAGGCCCACCAAGGGCCCAGGTATTCTCCTATAAATACCAGGTTTGAGTGTTAATTCATTCATTCAATATATTGTTCTCAGCAGCATCCTTAGCTGCTCCCCCCATATATCCTCAGTCACTGACTTGAGCGTCGGAGGGGCTACGCCAGGACACCCTCCTGGCCCCCTCCTAACGATCTTATTTGTGATTTCAGGCTCAGGGTAATTTCAACATCTGCGTCTGGACTAGTGACACTTGCTGGGAGCGGACCCTAAATTTCCCGTGAGTATCAACCATCAATATGAAAACATAGAATTTACTAAATGTAGGTAGCTTTAGGATTGAATCTTAGTTTTGGAATATGAATTTTGATGTAATAAAACAACAATTGAGAAAAAAACGTAGCAATATAATTGATATGGAAAAAAAAAGATAGGAAGAGATATAGGTATCATAAAATGTAAATTGAATTTGAAATCTAAAAATTGAAATTATTGAGTGAGAATAGGAAGAGATAGGAACAAATCTGGGTAAAAGATATGGTAAATAAGCCCGAAAGAGAAGAAATCGTCAATTCTATACGTCCAAAGAAGCAATCATCAAGCACGACATAAAATATGTCATAGAAAACAGTGGGATCATTGCAAACATGAAATGAAGAATAATTTTGATTTTACCTCAAGCAGTAATGTGCAATAAAGAAACTATAAATATATATATATATATATATATATATATATATATATATATATATATATACATTGCAAACATGAAATGAAGAATAATTTTGATTTTACCTCAAGCAGTAATGTGCAATAAAGAAACTATAAATATATATATATATATATATATATATATATATATGCGTGTGTGTATGTGTGTTTTTTTTCCCTACTGAAGTACTGATCATAAGGATAAATGTATATAACTTGATTTTTTTGAGAAAAAAAAATATGGATTAAATATGAGTATGTTTTTTTATAAGAAGGTATCGCGTATCTTTTTCCGTGAGACGGATCAATTTGATTCATACTTAAAATGAAAAATGATAGTTTTAGCAAAAAAAATATATTTTTTCATGAATCGAACCGGGTTGAAGATTCGTCTCACAAAACTAACCTATGAAACCGTCTCACAATAGTTTTTGTGATTAAAAGTATGTCGCTTATGAGATAGTCTCACGGCTCTATATCCATGAGACAGGTCGATCCGATTCATACCTAACATTAAAAGTAATATTTTGGCATGAAAATTAATATTTTTCATGAGTTGAGTCGAGTTGAAGATCCATTACAGAAAATTAATATGTGAGACTGTCTCACAAGAGTCTTTACGTTCTGCCACGGAAATACATCCCATTAGTATGTCAAAACTTGTTAATATTTTCGTTAGTCATTGGGGTAAGCCACGAGTCTCATGTGGTCATAAACCATGGCTAAGACACAGTTTGGATCCACATCTTTTTTTATTTTATTATTATTTGGTATTCATATTTAATTACTTGCAAGCTCTAATTAGATCAGTTTTTAATTAAGAACAAATTGAACTAGATTATATTATTTGTCGAATGATATTTACATTATATTTTGAGACTTAAAATATCTATAATTATGAATCCATAAATTAAGAGAGTTATTTATCTAATATTTTAAATTAACGAGTTAATATATTTTTATGTTGGTGTATTGTACATAAAGATGACCGCTGTGACTCGAAGATCGCCAAATAATAATAAATCATATATACACCAAATTGTAAACGAAAAGAACTTGTAAATGAAATAGACAAAAACTTGTGTGAGACAGTCTCACGGGTCGTATTTGTGAAACGGATCTCTTATTTGGGTTATCCATGAAAAATTATTACTTTTTATGTTAAAAGTATTACTTTCTATTGTGAATATGGGTAGTATTGACCCGTCTCACATATTAAGATCTGTGAGACGGTCTCATATGAGACTCACTCAATGAAAGAAGGTCGCACGAAAGCTCCATTAGCATATAGAAACCAATTCAATATCATAAATTTTCAGCAAGTACTTGGAAAAACCATACAAGAGAGGCTAAGATGGAAACAAGATCCAATTCTGAAAATAAGAACCGAAGAGAAAATTAAAGCATCCATCATCCATTTGCAATATTAATGAGCTAGCTCTATCTTTCCCATCCACCACATTCTACTGTAGGCCTCTTGTCTCAGTTCCTCCCCGGAACAAAGCTGTGTGAAAAGGGTTCTTGAAGATGATCAACGTTGTCTGGTAATGATGGGAGGCCCGGGCTGGAATTGTAGATTTCGTGATAAAGAAAATTGTTATCGCCGAGCTGGTCGAAGTCGTAGAATGATGGAATAGGTCCGAGATCAACCATTGCATCTGAAATGAACGCAGTAAAACTGCCAACTACACTTTCAATCTCCCCAGAAACTCCTCCAGAACTTTCATTAGAATAATTAAGAGAACTTTCATTACAATAATTAAGCCATCCACCATGATGATCGTTCTCTGTTTGTTGTGCCGGTAGATTTTGCTGTTGGATTGGAAGATTTGGCTCGTTTTGTTGCGCCGGCAACACCAAAGGATTGCACTGCCTTGGAATCATGTTGTGTTCCCAACTCCCATGGGATCTGTTGTAAATGCGGCAGAGAACACATTTGTCTAGCTGCAAGAGTCGAGAAGGAACACGATTTAGTATTTATTTAGCATCAAATTATATATTTCAAAAGATGAAAGAATTTTACCAGCATGTCCTCAGGACTCGTGATCATATGTTGTGTTGAAGGCTTGTCAACTACGTACTCGTGCATGATCCAAGTAGTCTTTTTGCCTTCAGGGGACTTTCCTCGATAAAAGACTAAAGTTCTCTTGAATCCGATGCAGATATTGATGTCATATATTGGTTTATCAGCTGCAGTGGTCCTCCAATACCCATTACCAGCGGCTCGATTGGGTCGGTTCCCGTTTGGATACTTTCGGTCTCTCTGGGTAAAGAAGTACCATTCATTTTCTCCCAACCTCGGATAATATCCTGTGATTATAATTAAGAATAAGTAAATAAAATAAAATAACTTCGTACGAATAAAAAAGAACGTTAAAATTAAACATGCAAAGGACAACATCAAAGGGCTAAGGCTTCATTCATCTCCGGTGGATGGATGCTGAGAATAATTAAATAATGATCATCTTCAAGCTTCGTCTATCGGCCAATATTCATAGGCCTCCGATCCCGACGAACCCACTTTAACGGTTTTTCATGTACACAGATGCGATATATATATGTATATATAAAAGTACGAAACAAATTAAACGAAATTAGTAATTAAGAGCCTTACCAGTCAACTCCTGCGGATCATGCTTGTAAAGATTGACGGTGGAGATATCGAATGGGATCGGCTCGTTATTGAGCTTCTTCTTCAAGTAGTGGTTAATGAGGTCTTGGTCTGTCGGGTTGAAGCGAAATCCCAGAGGAAGATCTTCAAGTTGTTGTGGAATTATTGAAGTTCGACCTTCTTCGTCTGGGCCGCAAGGTGTTACGAGATCTTTGTCAGACTCCATGGCAAGTAATTAAATTCTTCAATATGAAATACAGAGAATTGATTAAGGTGACAAAAACAACAAGAAGCTAAGATATATACATATATAATCTCATGGATGATCCAATCAAATCCATTAAATGATATACCGTCTAAATTTTAAAATATAATTTATCTAATATATGATATAAATAGTATAAAAGATATAATGATATTCTTGAAACTATCTTTTTAAACAGTATTTTGGATAGAAAAATTGTTAAATTGTACTAAATATGATATATTGGATAAAATTAGAAATAAAATAATAATCTTATTTTAATTTATCTTTTGCACGTCTTATTTTTAAATATTCAAATAATCGTATTTAATTATTTGCGACCACAAAATTCAGTTCTTAATTAACAAGCGATTTTACTAGAGTATATCATTTGTGTCATGATAAGTACATTTTTAGACTTCAAATATTTATAATTTTGAATCCATATATATTTCATATTATAAATATATATAATATTTATAATATTATAAGTCTTTCTTGTGTCGTACAGTAAAAATTTTCAAAATTCTAATCACCATGTTTGTATTGAATAGTGTAACAGAGTCGTGTAGTCTCCATCTTTGAGTGGTTTCAAGAAAATTTTTTAGAATTGAAAATTTCGATGTATATTCAGTTTTATTGTCTAATTAGTGTAATAATATAATGTAATGAGAGAACAATTTGAGTTAATAACGTTGATCATATCAATGTATCAACTTCTATGTAGTGTTTCTAAACATTTTAAAAAATAAAATATATTGTATTTTCATCCTCGAAAAAGATGAAAACCGAACAAAATTTTGCTTTTAAGCTATTTTGAACCAATGACATGATTGCAGTTCCACATCAATAATTTCCGATATCAGCTCTATGAGTTAATAACCTTGATCATATAAAAATTGTTACTGAGATTGATATTTAGATCGATTACATGTCTCTATGTAATTAATTATACATGAGTCATAACTCGAATTAGATATACGGTGGTTTTCAATATAATAAAAACCATAAAATTATCGGTTAAAACTAAACAAAATGGAGAAGATATATATAATATGCCCAGGAGGAGGAGGGGTGCAAATGATCTGCCATGTCCATGCGAAAAAGGACTTGTCCGGCAGCTGAGATGGTGAATCTCTCGTGGCCCACACGAAGTGCCGCACGTGCATGCCTACGACTTCGGCCTGTGCGAGTGCTAGCTGATTCTGGAAAACTTCTACTTGTTGATGCAGTGATGATATTGTCACGCTCAAAGACCGGGGTTAGTCGACACCGATTTTATTCGACAATCACATAATCGTCAAACAACAAGCGTCGCGGTACAGTATATACCAAAATCGGTTTATTTATCATAATCAACAAAATGATTGTGTTTAAAACTTAAATGCCAAGCTGAAAAAAATGTCTTAACAGTACGGAAGCGATAAACATAAACTAGTCTATAAAACTTCGGGGATATCTCGAAATCTTTTACTATCCCCAAAATTATTGTTGTTCATCTTCTTCCATTTGCTCTTTGTTCTTATCTGAGAGGGAAAGAATTAAGGAGTGAGTATTTTAAGAAATACTCAACAAGCGGAGACCCGATCATGCACATACATAACAATATACATGATTTTGAAGGAAAGAACATATCATGCATAAATAATTTCGTACAACATACTTCATAAACATAGACATTCTTTCTTATTCTTAGGCACTGAGATTCATCTACTTTTCCATGGTTTACCGACGTCAATCTCTAATTTTTACTCATCTAAGGGAGCGGGGCCATATAGTGGTTACATCCCCACTGCGTAAGGGTCATGTCATATATTTGTGATTTCCTTTCATATTCAGTGGAATCCTCGCCGCGCCATAACATAATTCACATGATCATCATATCAAGAAGGGAAAAAAACGAAAATAACAATGCTCGGTCGAAATTTCAAAGAAACAAAAGAGCGCGTAATAATTTCATGATTTTAAATCAAACTCACTTACAAAGAACAAGTGTGGCAAACAAAAATCACTTACGAAAGAATATATAAATAACAAAAGCCCATTTACGAAGGACAAGTGTGCAAATTATATTATAGCAAAAACCTACTTACTCGGTATTGATCTTAAGTAACATGGAAGATGATTAAGTGGGATACTCGAACTCCAATGTTGTCCACTTGCCTCAAACTATAGGAACTAGGCTGCTGCATGTGCTTCCACGGTTGGTCAACTTTTGTGCTTGGTCGGTGGTGTGAGTTCTCTATCATTTAGCCACTATTTATAGACCAATATGAGTAGTTGAAAGATGCAGCATTTACTACTCATTTAATGGCTTTTAATCTCGATTTTAAAGGCATTTAGTGGCTATTAACGGTGGTCAATTGCTCATTAAACTGTCTGTCACAACTCGTCTCAATAATGATAGATAAATGCTCATTAAATCGGTCGTTACGACTCGTCTCAATAGTGGTGGTCAAATGCTCATTAAACCGGCCGTTACAACTTGTCTCAATAATGGTGGTCTTCAAAGATATAGTCTGGACATACCTGTACACTGGGTTTCTCACTCTTGCATTAACTTCATACACGCCTAGCTGATCCTTAGGTAATTCTTGCATTAATTTTCTAGTTTTTAATGGATTATAGATTAACTAAATTCAAGGGAATTTTTTTTAAAATATTTTATATTTGGTTTTTTCAATTTTGATTTTTTATATTATTAAAATTAAGTTTTAGTATGGTATCTTTATTTTTTGTTATTTTGGTAATTTATTTTGTTATTATATTTTTTCATAAAAATTCTTATGATAAGTCAGCGACACATGAAGAAACATCTAAACTTCTTCGAAAAGCAATATAAAATACTAGAATTGAAATTTTCCATGTATGTTTGGTTTTATAGTCTAGTTTGCACTTCAGTCGAACCCTTTCCCGCATACAATATATGCATTTGCACTTCAATCGGACATCTTTTCCACATACACGTTTACTTGTTCTTACGTACGGCGGCTCCGCTTTATATTTGTTGAATGTTGGTTTGGTGTTGTGGTTGTTGGATGTGGAATGAAGATGGATTTGTATGTGATGTTGTGCATTGGATGGCGGGAAGGAGTTTCCTGTTGGTTCTTATACTCTGATCCAAATAATCCTACTCATTTCACCAATTTTCAGTAAAACAATATGTTGGCTTAAAAACTCCCAACTCATAATTATTTCTCAATCGATTCCCTAACTAAACAAAATGAATCCAATATGATAAAAGTGGCTTACTGGCCAACTTTATTTGATCATTTTCATTTTTGAATCATAACCAACAAGTATTTACATTGGTGGTCCTAATGTTTACTTCAAATAAAGTCTTACAACAGGGAACTAAATACATACAAAAATGGCTAGTTAGATTATTTTTATACCAAAATCAACTTCTAGGATCTCTTGTGGTTCGCATAGCACTCTCATCCTACTTTTTTTTTTCTTTCTTTACTCTTTGTTATCTCGTCCGATTAGTTCATCTCCCCGCTCTTTGTAATTTTTTTAAACATCCACTATTTAAAACGCCAATAAATTTTATTTTTATCTTTTTATTCTTTTTGTAAGCTAAATTTCGAAAATTCATAATTTATGCATGCATGCAAAACTGCTGAAGATTTATCATTAAAAAAAATAATGTAATCCAATGATAGATAAAATACTGCAGTTAAAAAAATTACACCGAGTCGACAACACTAGATTTACGCTAAAAATAAAATAACATGAAACAAGTAAAAATTCTCACGACCATCAACATGTCAAAACAAAAGCGTATAAAAATAATCGTGTACACTCCTGTATCAAATCATGATGTGCGGAAAATATATGGTCATCGGGTTGCATGCATTCAGCCCCGCCTACTCAGACTTCGGCACCTCCAGCCTCCTCATCAACATGCTCACATGCATCATTCATACCTAGTGAGTCTAAAGACTCAACACACTTATAACGATATAATGAATACATATACATAACATGCAACCGTGAAAAGTACTGTAATAACATAATTTCATTATCTTAAAAGCACAAACGTAAACATGTCGTAATACAGCATAACGTGTCAAAACATGTCTCATCATATCATCATATAAATATACAATTACATTATTCGAATTCAGTTCATTAGTTGTCACTTTCATATCAGCTCTAGTCGTATCTGCTCTATCATATCAACTTCATTCGATGGATTCATCTACATATAATTGGGGTACCCGGCGACGGGGACATCAGCGACAGTATTACTCATCCACTGAGCCTTGGCCTTACAGCTCATTGTATACATATATCGTCAATCACAACCAACTCTCATCCTTCAAAAATATCATCATTTTCATCACTTATCAAAATCATGCATATACGTAATTTTCCTTAAAATTAAACATGCAATGTATTTTTCATAATTTCATAAAAAGTCATAAACATGATATCGTATACATTGAAAACATGTCAAATAATGTTTAGGGCGCTGCCAGGACTTCTAACTTGACCCGGGTGCAAAATGATCATTTTTCTCCTAGAAACCCAAATTGACCATTTTACTCCTGGACCTCTAAATTTCGACCTGAGGTCAACAAAACACCTTAAAACACTTCAAAACATAATTATAATCATTTCTTAGACATAAACTCGAGCCCGTTTCAAACTTATATGATTCAATTTAAAACATGAACTGGGGTCCCGGTTTTAACCTAAATCGACCGAAACTTAGCCAAATTTTTCCCAACTGGAACCTTGACATAACCCTACATGACCAGCTTCGAAATCACTCATTCAAGACCAATTATGACCCACGAACCATGCCCAAAGGTTGCTGAAAATTTCCAGCGCGTTGCAACTTCAAACCTTAATACACTAAACTTGCAAACTTTCGACCCCAGGCCCTACCGGCTCTAACCAGCCTTGGACCAACCCTTCATAGCCCACCTTAGGAACCTTCTGGACCAACCTAACTTGTGCACATAGTCCCATGCACGCTTCTGAATGTGCCAACCTGATCACCCCCATAACGAGCCCTAACCCGACCACCCATGAGATAACGCCTTTGATTGGTCCTACAGTCCCAACCAGCAGCGTATGGGCCATCCTAGACCATGAATCAGACCCACTAGTGGTTGGAACAACCCCTCATGCCGTCGGCTCCAACAAAATCCCACGATCTACAACAAACCGAGCCAACACTACAACAATGCACCGATTGGCCATTGCCTAACCCACAAAGCTTCAACTCCATCACTTAAACACCATCTTACTTGACGTGTACAGCCCCTTAGCAACGTAACTTGGAAGTACCCTTGCACAAGAATCATAAAATTTTATGCGTAAACATGCAGATTTCATGACAAACTGAATGCATAAACGATTTAATATGCAAGAACTATGAAATCTTTGTACTTGGCATGCATATCAATATATATACAACATGAATGATGAGAAAAGGATGATACATAGCATGTCTTAACGTTTTTTTGCTCAAAAACAAGAAGATACGCGCGTAGGGCTAGCACCAGAGAGGCGGGGAAGAAGCTTGCTTGAAAAATTGAGAGAAAATCGAGACTTGTAGCTAAAGAGAGCTTCGAAAAGGTGGATGCTGCTATGAGGTGGGCGGCCGAATGGATTAGGTTAGGGTTAGGGTTTGATGGTGTAGGGTTTAAGTAAAAATGAAAACACTAATTGGACTTAATTAAATTTTAGAAGGAATAAAAAGAGTTTTGAGAATATTAAGCATTAAAACAAACCCATCAAGCCCAATAGCACTCCCGAAAAATATTTTGTTTAGATACATTTTTAGAAAATATTGTATGAACCCTCAAAAAGTCCAATGATTCGCTAAATTTTGCGTACCGACTAAAAATATGTCCCGATGAGTAAAAATACCCACTAAAGCCCATTTTTCGAAAAATACACTTAAAAACACTGCATGTTAAATAATTAAAATTAATTATAAAATAAAAAAAATTCCTGATTATCCCCGTCTTCGTTACTCGTTCGAGCACGAAATGCAACTTAATACCCTAATGCACGAAACTTTAAGATACACATAAATACATAAAAATCATTAGAAACATATTTTAATAAAAACCCTAGATCGTATGCTGTCAGGTTACGTTGTTCGAATTCCTAGACCTTAGATTTTTCCTCGCCATATTTTAGGTGGCCTAAAGGCCTACCTCATGGGTTTGTCGCTGCACATGCAAACAACCAATTTATATAGTGGTTGTACGGCCTACGTTATCAATGATTTCTCATGACATAAGAACATTAGAGACATCAACCGAATGCAAGTATATAAGTGTCCATAAGGCCAATTCCATACGCATCTAATTTCCTTTCAAGTAGCCCGAAAGTCACTGTGGACTCGAATTATCATTATTCAACAAAAGTCGATCACTGCAAGTGGCTATAGAGTCCACTTGGTTCCTCATATTTCGCAATATGCCAATAGCAAAAAACAAAGATATGTCGAAGTGGCCAAAGGCCAACTCTCCACTGGGTATCTGCATTTCTGCTTGCTTTACTTACCTCATCTTTCTATTTCTTCCCTCACGCTTGGAAAGTACGTCTTTAGATACTTTTCATTTATGTATCTTTTGTGTGGTTGGTCATCTAAACTTGATAGCCAATATGCATTTATGTCTAACACCTTATGCACTTTGAATGGCCCCTCCCAATTGGGAGACTATTTCTGCAGCACTCTATCTTTTGTTCTAAAGGCAGTGTAGCCTTCCACACTATTTCCCTTTCATTGAAGCTTTTCTTGTTAAGTCTCTTGTTGTAGATTCGCGCAACTTTATGTTTCTGCAATAGTAGAGCATTGTATTCTTGAATTCTCAACTCATCCAATTCTTCTAACTCCACGATCATTGTTTCATTATAATGTTCAGGGGAAAGTTTATTTTTCTTTGTCATTCGCATTGATGGCACCATAATTTTCAATGGGAGCACTGCATTGTGGCCAAAGGTAAGGGAAAACGGGCTCACTTTAGTGGCAGTCCTCTTGGATGTTATGTATGCCCACAAAGTTTCGGATAATAGTCGTGGTCAATCCCTGAGATTCTCTTATATCATTTTTTGTAGAATCTCTATCAAAATTTTGTTAGATGCTTCAGACTGCCGTTGGATTGTGGGTAATGAGGGGATGAATTTCTCGATGTGAATCCATATTCTTCCACAAATTCCCTCATATATGAACTCGTGAACATTGTTCCTTGATCTGTGGTTAATGACTCTAATTCCAAATCTACGAATGATATTCTCTTTCACAAAGTTAATGGCATCCCTTTAATCCGTTTTCTTCAAAGGCATTACTTCTACCCATTTAGCGAAAAAATTTGTGGCCACAAGGATTAACGAGTGGCCTTTAAATGATGCTAGGTAAATTTTCCCTATTAGATCCATGATCCAGCCTTTGAATGGCCATGATTTGACAACGTTGTGCACCTCACCCGTCGAATTCTTTGGATGTTTTTGTGCCTCTGACATGGTTGACATCACTTAGTATATTTGATGCAATCTTTCAAAATGGATGGCCAATAATAGACATACCTTCTTATCAACCATCGCATCTTCACTTTCGGACATGCCAAGTGTAAAAATACATCAATTTCTGTAAAAAAAAAAATTAAAATATAACTTCTAAAAATCACGCCGATTATGGATACTAAATTTGATCGTTCGTTATAGTCTTCTAAACAAATACCATGCTAAAACGAACGAAAAGACAATAGAACTTGATGAAATAAAATTCCAACATGATTATATATCAACAAATCTGTAGAAAATTACAGAAACATGAAAAATATAAAAAAAAAATTGCTACAATATGTACGATGATGTAAAAATATGACTGAAAAAACTTGACTAAATCTATGAGAATTCTGCAAAGAGTTGCCTCGAGTTTTTGTGATGTATGTTCTCTCTGTTTTGGCGATTGCCTCTTTTTATCTACTATGTGGTCCAGTTTCTTCCACTCTTCTCATGACTCATTATTTGGACATGTTCATTTCCCATTATCTCCTCCCATTCTGCACGTTGTTTGATATACTCAAACAAATTTTGAATTAATAGATTTCTTATTTTATCTGCTTCTTCCCTTTATCTTTTTCAGCTTAATTTAATTTTAGACCTAATTAAAATAGCTCAACACACTAATATTATAAATCTCTCGTATTATCAATAAATGATTAGGAAAATTCTAAATTAAAAAAAAGAAAAGAACTATGACCATGAATAAGGGCATCTGTATCCGTTCTCATTAATCCATGTTAATAACTCTCCATCTCCTCAAAAAGTATGGGGTCCACGAGCCACATATTCATTACATTAACAATTTTCCATTATTAACACACACCCACATTCATTTAATATCAACTTTCATTATTTATGAGTCCCACTGTCAATTTACTCATTTTTTTATTTTTAATTATTTCAATATCTTTCAAATATTTTTAAAATTTTACAACAAATATTACTAAAAATAATTAGTATTATTATTTTAAAAATAACTTAATTCCAATATTCATTAAAACCGTCGCAAGTAGCGACTTTTGTTAAAAAACCGTCGCAAGTAGCGACTTTTGTTAAAAAACCGTCGCAAGTAGCGACTTTCATTAAAAAACAGTCGCATGTAACGACGCTTTTCAAGTTGCGACGGTTTACGAAAAACCGTCGCTATTTGCGAAATAATGCCGTTCATTCTGATTAATTTCTTGGCTGCCATGTCACCCAAAATTAATAACTTCTACACCCACATTGATGCATGAACATTAATGGGCGTTAATAATAACCCATTAATACACCAATGTGGGTGCCCTAAGGGGGGCGTATTTTTTCTATAATTTCAAAGACTTTTAATGAATTTTTTTAAATGATAGACTTTTGTGGAGTTGATGGATTTTTATTGACTTTTATAGGATCTCATAGACTCTTATAGATTTTTTTTCAAGATTTTTGCAAAATTTTGTAAACTTTTTCATAGAATTATGTGAATTTTGTAGTTTATAATTGTGATTTATTTTTTATTAGTTTTTTAAAATAATTATTGGACACAGATAACCTCTTCAATTTTAAATTATTATTTTTATTTATGAATGTAAATGAATTTTACTTACTTAAATGTTAAATCAATTTAATTTGTGAAAAACGACAAATAAACTATCCAATTTATTGAAATCAAAATTTCAATTTGTTATGTCAATTCAACATATTAATGAATAATATTTTTATAAGTTTATAATAAAATTTTATTAAAAGAATAGTTAAAACAATTGAGCATCATTATCTAGTTCAATTTGAAATTCATCAAATTGACACTTCTTTCAAAAAAACTTGTGTAATATAGCACATGTCAATACAAGCCCTGTTAGGGATGAGAAAAAAATACCAAATTTTCGGTTTATCAAGATTACCGTAACAAAAAATATTGAATTTACCGAAGATTTCAGTACGATACGGTAACATTACCGAATTTTTCGGTACGGTAACGATATCCAATTTGAAAATTTTGGTATATACCGAAATATCGGAATAATATACAAAAATTTTAAAATATATAATATTTTAAAACAGTAAATTATAATTTTTTTAAAAATGTAAGGTTTTTTTGGTTTGATATACCGAAAATTTTGGTACAGTATCGATATAAATTTGCTTATACAATAATTTAAGATATAGATTAACTAAAATTAAAGAAAATAATTAAAAATAAAATGTTATATAATAATCAATAAAAAAATTAAATTTTAATATGTTTTAAAAAAGTACAATAAAAAGAAAAATATAGATGAGAAAAGAATGAAAATTTGTATTGAATTTGGGAGATTTCTCAATTAAATGTACATCCAAATATTTAGGTTGAATCAAAGACTTTTGTTGACATTTCATTGTTGTACCTTAGGCTATAATTCTTGTATTAGAGTCATTAAAAGTCTATTAACATTTTGAATACCACATGACTTTTTAAAGTTCTAAAACAGTTTACATTGAATACCACTAAATTTTATAGAATATATAAAAATCTAGTTTAAATACCTCTAGACTTTTAAACTCCATAAAACTAATTAAAAATCTATAACCAATATAACCTTCTAAAAGAAAATACAAGCTATGACCATCACTATCACCGACACATTTTATTCTCGATAAAAAAAAAAAAATTCTTTTAAATATAGACCATTTCTCTTGCACAATATTGATTTCTCGATTCAAAATTTTGGATAAACCAAGGTAAAAAATATCATATCATATCCACATTCACACAAATTTCAAATAATCCCAGGGAAAATTCTTCATATAAAACAGAAAAGCCATCACATTGCATTCACATTCTTGATTCTAACAATTTCCCACAAAAGAAACCAAAATAACCCAGAAAATCACACATACATATTCCGCCTCTATCTTAAGCTCTCTCACCCCTAATCCTCCTCGCTAACTGAATATCCTTAGGCATAATGGTGACCCTTTTAGCGTGAATAGCGCACAAGTTCGTATCCTCGAACAGACCCACCAGATAGGCCTCTGCAGCTTCCTGAAGTGCAGCCACGGCGGAGCTCTGGAAGCGAAGGTCGGTCTTGAAATCCTGGGCAATCTCCCTCACAAGCCTCTGGAATGGCAGCTTCCTGATGAGCAGCTCAGTGCTCTTCTGATATTTCCGGATCTCCCTCAGAGCCACCGTCCCTGGGCGGAATCTGTGAGGCTTCTTCACGCCTCCGGTGGCCGGGGCGGATTTCCTCGCCGCCTTCGTCGCCAGCTGCTTCCTGGGTGCCTTCCCGCCTGTGGATTTCCTTGCCGTTTGCTTCGTACGCGCCATCTATGGGGATTTCTGGGGATGAAAAATTAATGGGATTTCCTGCTACTGGCGAATGAAAATGGTGACGTTCCTTAAGATTTTGGCTGGAATTTAAAGGTGAAAATTGAGAGGGAATTGGGGATTCTCTTTAGGGAAATGGAGAACCCGGGCTGTTGGATTGGATTTGCGTGGACGGTTTTGATTGCGATCCGAGTGTTTAGTTGAATAGCCAATGGAAAACGATATTTTGTGGGTATGTTACATATGATTTTCACCGTTGATTGTTCTGTGTTTGATGGTTTAGATTGATTGAAGTAAAACTTCTTGATTCTACTAACGGGCTCGCTTTAATAATTTACTACTTATTACTCGATAGAAAGGCAACAAGTAGGGATGTAAGTGAATTAAATTGTCCGTGAATTATCCGATCGAAAAAAATTTGTTTGAGCTCGTTTAATGATGTCCTTTAATATAAACAAATCAAGCTCAAACTTTACAATATTCGGCTCGTTAGCCCGTGAACATGTTCATTGGTAAGTTCAATAGTCATCTCTTAGATTAAAAAATAATAATTTTGATATTTGATTTATTGATTTAACACGTTATTGATGAAATACATAAAAAAAAATTTAAATTATTTATTATAATAAACTTTCAAATTTTAATGGGAATGTTATATTTTTCTCTAAATATATAATTTACTTTTTAATGAATTTAACGAAGATTTAAATGTATAATTCATATTTATTAAGACCGTTTAGGCTCGATAAAAGTTTGAATAAGCTCGTGAACCATGAATATATTCGTTAAATAAAGCTCGAGCTCGGTTCGATTATAAATAAGTCTAGCTCAAACGTTCAAGAGTTCGGCTCGACTCGATTACAACCCTAGCAACAAGCGTAGTTTATGTTCTACCAAATATAATAATATTATTTTCAAAAAAATATAATATATATATAGTATCATATTTTTATTGAATATCATTATGTAAAGAAATAAATTTCTCTCTGGTTTTTCTCAGTATTCATCTATTATGAATTTTTATCGGACCAGATCAATCCGATATCTGACATCTTACAAGATTGGTTCGTTTAATATCCCCCAATCCGGGACCAAGTTATCTATTATGAATGTTTATTGGACCAGATCAATCTGATATCTGACATCTTACAATATTAGTTCGTTTAGTATCCCCTAATCCAGAACCAGTTAACTTGGTCCGAAACCGGTTGGTAACATCCCTTCCATCTATAAAAGAGAGCAATAATCTCTTGTAATTTGTATTTTTTTGACTCCTCAACAAACTATACTTGCAACTTGTAATCCCCTTAGCCAAAAGAGAATCAAGAAAATATAGGGTGTCAGTAATGTAATGGGGTGGGTGGTGCTCATTTCTCATCTTGATCAGTTCCATCAGCAAGCTTAGTGTCCACTATCGAGAGGCCAGGAGTCGTGCATAGCCATATGTGACCGGGTACGAATACATTAACGAGTATCTTTGCATGTGAGAAACACATAAAATAAGGTTGAAATTTTCGATTCTCTACAATGTAAAGTGTAAGCTTAATTGTGATCTTGTTCCACTAAAATGTCTGTATTTGATTCGATTAAATTTTGTTATGCACCACGGGTTTATATATATATATATATATATATATATATATATATATATATATATATATATATATATATATATATATATATATATGTATATATATTCTTTTGTTGTGAGTATGCATACTCGCATGACAGTGTGGTACTTTTATTTAATGATTTATATTTTTTTATTTAATTTTTCATTATGTAAATTATTAATTTAATTAAAGTTTAGAAATAGCTCATTATTGAATTGTGAATTTTTTTTTTGTGTCTTATAATTTTTACTAAAATAGTGAAAATTGAGTCCTATAATTGGCATCAGAGTAAAGATCATGAGTTTGATTTTCACTGATTGCAATAAATGTAATTATCAAGCTAGAGAGAGATTTCTTGGTACAATAATTGTCTCTAATGGGTAAAGCTATTGAAACGTGGTATTTGAGCTGTTGTATGATTATACAAAAAATAGAAAGGGAGGAAGAAGTGTCATTTTCATACAACGAATTCATTTTTCAAATTTAATATATTATACTAAAAAGTTATATTTATTATTCAAACTATATAAATGCAATAGGTTTTCTCAAAATAAGGATACACAAATTATTTCATGAATATTTATAAACAGTTAAAATAATTAAAGATATTATTATCTGGAGATAATATCAATATGATATTAGTAATTTAATTGTGCTTATATGCTTTATGAGTTAATATGAAATATTAAAATAAATGTCATAAGAGTCGGTAAAAAGATGATTTATCGTCAAAATATTATTATTATAAATTACAAATAAATGACAACATTCAATCAATTTTTTCTAGTACTCAATACTTTTATACGTTGGTTGTTATAATAAAATGCAGTTTATATATTATCAACTATAACTGTTTAATAGCTGTAAAAAAAAACTATAAGTGTTTAATAAATTAAAGATGACTATGAAAGTAGAAAATCCAATAGAAATGATAGTCACTTTACCTAAAAGAGAAAAATAGCCAACAACATTGTAAATAAGGAAAAAAAATTGGAGACCATTGATTGCCCCAAAAAATGTAGGCAAAAATTTGTGTGAGACGGTCTCACGGGTCATATTTGTGAGACGGATCTTTTATTTGGGTCACTCATTAAAAAGTATTACTTTTTATGCTAAGAGTATTATTTTTTATTGTGAATATGGGTAGGGTTGACCCGTCTCACAGATTATGATCCGTTAGACGATCTCACATGAGACTCACTCAAAAATGTAATGATTGTAAAATATAATAAAATACATGTATTTTTTAAGAGAATATGACAAATAAAAAAGAAAATAATATGATAAAAAAAGATATGAGAAAGAAATTGAGTAATCCAATTTTTTTAAAAGATTAAACATATTTTTATCCAAATTAGTTACATATAAATAATTAACATGAATTGTCAAAATTTAAAATACTATTGACGTTATCTTTTGGTGATTTACTAATTTTGTTTCGAATTCTAATTACTCCAACCAAAGTTTCGCGCGTGCAAAATCCAAATAACCGAAAATATTCATCAACCTCTAATCTTATGTGAACCATGTAGTGACCTGTTCTAGAATCACCTACTAATCAGAACTTAAGCATGCAAAATTAACATTTAAAACTGAATCAGGTAAACAGCGGAAAAACAGTAATACAATCCAATCGAATCTGTAAGTACAAAATACTAAAACAACCAGATCGAACTAAATACCAAGAACAAATACCAACAACTACAGGTCAACCTCTGCCAGCTCCCTGTCCACTCACTCCTGGACCGTCCAACCTGAGACCTGCCCCATCGAATAGGGTGTCCAAAACAGAGATAAACCGAGGACGTGAGCATAAAACGCTCAGCACCGAAAGCATGAGTATACAAGACTATGACATGCATGTATGCAAAATGTACTGGATACCAGGATCTGGGTATATCGAAATACTGCTCAGGTAAATGACGTCAAGGTATGTAGCACTCTGCGCCGTCGCACCAGGAGGTGGCTCCCATACCAAAATAAACCTGTGGATATACCGGTGACTTGACCACCGTCGGCCAACGGGGTCCAACCATCCACAACAAACGAGGGCTGAGCACCCTCTCAACAGGCTATCTCAAAAATAGTCAGGCTCAACATGATTATGCAAATGCCGCATAATAAACCATGCATCATATGACAGATAATAATGCAACATATAAACATGCAACACATAGTAAAGCATACTCAATCCTGCTATCTCGGATAGTACTTTCGTACCTCAAACCAGTAGATTCTAGCAATCAGTCCTAGAATCAAGTCTGCGTCCGTAGTCAGCCCACTGATGCCGCTAGCTCCCAACTAGAGCACAGCTCCGCTACAAAACCAGTAGCTCCCCGCTAGTGCCTAAACCTCGGGAAAAGACTAGAAACCCATCAGAAACGACCAAAACGCTCTGGAACACTCGGAATTGGCGAGTAACAAATGAAGCCTCGCGCCTCTATTTATAGACAACGATCGGACGATCCGATCCACTTCGGACGATCCGATCCACTGTACACTTCGGACCTTCCGAACCCTTATCGGACGATCCGAACCCTGCATGTCTTCCACGTGTCCAGACACCTGTCTTCGGACGATCCGAACCCTGATCGGACGATCCGAACTCTGCATGTCTTCCACGTGTCCAGCCACCTGTCTTCGGACGATTCGAACCCTCTTCGGACGATCCGAACCCGCTTCGGACGATCCGAACTCTGTTCGGTCCTTCCGATCCCACCGAAATATATTTAATCCAATAATTAACTCAAATTAGGCATCGGGATACTACATTCTCCCCCCCTAAAAAGGATTTCGTCCGCGAAATCGAGTCTGAAGAATGACAATTTTGAACAACAATACATTCAACTTAAGAATGAATTACAACTGAAAGTATAACTGAAATTACAATCATTACTGAAAATACTACAACTAGAACAACTCTGGATGCTCTGACCGCATGCGACTCTCTAGTTCCCAAGTAGCTTCTTCAGTACCTCGGCGCTGCCACTGCACTAAGACAAGAGGAATAGTCTTATTCCGCAGTACCTTATCCTTCCGGTCTAAGATCGAAACCGGTCTTTCCACAAAAGACAAATCCGGATTCAGCTGAACTTCTGTCGGATGCAAAACATGAGACTCATCCGCTTCGTATCGTCTCAACAAGGACACATGAAACACATTGTGAACACTAGACAGATACGGTGGCAAAGCTAATCTATAGGCCAAATCTCCCACACATTCTAAGATCTCAAAAGGACCAATGAATCTCGGAGATAGCTTACCTTTGAGTCCAAATCTCAGAATCCTCCGAAAAGGTGATACCTTGAGAAACACTTTCTCGCCTGCATCAAAATGAAGAGGTCTGTGCTTGGAGTTCGCATAACTCGCTTGTCGATCCTGAGCAGTCTTAATCCGTTGTTTGATCACAAGAACTTTGTCCATGGCCTGCTGAATCAATTCTGGACCCTCGACCTGTCGTTCTCCGACTTCTTCCCAGAACAGAGGAGTACGACAACGTCGACCATACAATGCTTCAAACGGAGACATACCAATACTCCTATGAAAACTGTTGTTGTATGCAAACTCTATCAGCGGCAGATGATCCTGCCAAGCAGGCCCGAAATCCATCACACAAGATCTCAACATATCCTCAAGAGTACGAATAGTCTTCTCTGACTGACCGTCAGTCTCTGGGTGATATGCAGTACTCAAACTCAAGGTAGTGCCCAAAGCTTGCTGAAAGCTGCCCCAAAATCTAGATGTAAATCGAGGATCTCTGTCACTAACGATACTCACGGGCACACCATGAAACCGTACAATCTCCTGAATGTACAACCGTGCCATCCGATCGAAAGTGAAATCTCTGTTATACGGAAGAAAATGGGCAGACTTAATAAGCCGATCCACTACCACCCAGATAGCATCTCTATTCCCCACAGACATAGGCAAGTGAGTCACGAAGTCCATCGTGATATGCTCCCACTTCCACTCCGGAATAGGAAGATTCTGCAACAAACCTCCAGGTCGTCGATACTCAGCCTTCACCTGCTGACAGACAAGGCACTTGGAGACATACTGATAAACATTACGTTTCATACCTTTCCACCAAAATCGAGTCCTCAAATCCTTATACATCTTGTTGCTCCCTGGATGAACACTCAACTTGCTACGATGAGCCTGGGACAAAATCTCTTCCCTCAAAGTGTCATCTTCCGGTACAACAACACGACCAGATAAGCACAAAAGACCCTCGGACTGATAGTGGAAACCAGAAGTATTATCTCCATCAGCCAACCGAGCTAATTTCTGAATCTTAAAATCAGACATCTGAGCATCTCTAATCCGAGAATACAAAACTGGCTCGGACAAAATAGTAGCTATACGGATACTCTCTGTTCCCTTCCGATGCTTACAATTGAATCCCATCGAACAGAAATCCTGAATAATCCCAGAAACAGCACAAGTCTGAAGAGCAGATAACCTCACCTTGCGACTAAGAGCATCGGCCGTGAGATTCGCAGATCCTGGATGATACTTGATCTCACAATCGTAATCTTTGAGTAGATTCATCCAACGACGCTGACGCATGTTCAACTCAGCCTGAGTGAACAGATACTTCAAACTCTTATGATCGGTGAAAATCTCAAATCGCTCACCATACAGATAATGGCGCCAGATTTTCAAAGCAAAAACGATCGCTGCTAATTCCAGATCATGAACAGGATAGTTTTCCTCATGAGACTTTAACTGTCTCGACGCATAAGCAATCACATGCTCATTCTGCATCAGAACACACCCTAGTCCCTGTAAAGAGGCATCGGTGTAAACACTGAAACCACCAGATCCAGACGGTAAAGCCAAAACAGGCGCAGATGTCAAACGTCTGCGAAGTTCCAAGAAACTCTCTTCGCACTCTGATGTCCATTCAAATGAAACATCTTTCCGAGTGAGCTGAGTGAGTGGCTTAGCAATCTGAGAGAAGTTGACAATGAAACGGCGATAATACCCAGCCAATCCCAGAAAACTGCGGATCTCGGCTACTGTCGTCGGACGCGACCAGTTCAATACCGCTTCCACCTTACTTGGGTCAACTGAAACTCCCTTGCTAGAAATGACATGACCAAGGAAAACAACCCTGTCAATCCAAAACTCACATTTACTCAACTTCGCATAAAGCTGATTCTCGCGAAGTGTCTGTAAAATAATCCTTAAGTGTTGTGCGTGTTCTTGCTGATCATGCGAATAGATTAAGATATCATCTATAAACACCACAACAAACTTATCCAAGAATTCCCGAAAAACCCGATTCATCAGATCCATAAAAACTGCTGGTGCATTCGTCACCCCAAAAGGCATAACCAGAAACTCATAATGTCCATACCGGGTCCTGAATGCAGTCTTCGATATATCTCCCTGATGAACCCGAAGCTGATGATAACCAGACCTTAAATCAATCTTGGAATACACAGAGGTACCTTGCAGTTGATCAAATAAATCATCAATCCGTGGCAACGAATACTTATTCTTTATCGTCGCACGATTTAACTGCCGATAATCTATGCAGAGCCGCATAGAACCATCCTTCTTTTTGACAAAAAGAACTGGTGCTCCCCACGGGGACACACTGGGTCGAATATACCCCTTGTCAAGAAGATCCTGCAACTGCTGTTTCAATTCTTGCATCTCCGATGGAGCTAAACGATAAGGAGCTCTAGAGATTGGTGCCGTGCCTGGCACTAAATCAATGCCGAAATCCACATCCCGAACGGAAGGAAAACCAGGAATCTCCTCGGGAAAAAACATCCGGAAAATCGCAAACTACTGGAATGTCACTGATACCGACACTATCTGCGGACGAATCAATAGCATAGATAAGGTAGCCTTCCCCGCCCGACTCTAAAGCACGACAGGCTTTCAGAGCAGAAACCACAGGCATCGGGGGTCGCGCTCCCTCTCCATAGAAAAACCAACTGTCGTCCTCAACTGGACGAAACTGCACAAACTTCTGATAACAGTCCACAGTAGCTCTAAACACAGTCAGCACATCTATTCCCAGAATGCAATCAAAATCCTCCATCACAAGAATCATCAAATTAGCAGTTAAAACATTACCCTCAAACTCTAGAGGACAACCCAAAACTAGACGTTTAGCTAGCACCGAATGACCCATCGGTGTGGAAACAGATACCACAACGTCCAAAGAAGTGAAAGGTAATGCATGACGCTTAGCAAATCTCGCAGATATGAATGAATGAGATGCACCAGTGTCAATGAGAACGTAAGCAGGTAATCCACATAATAAAAATAAACCTGCGATAACTCTCTCGTTCTCCTCAGCAGCCTGATCCTGGTTAAGAGCAAAGACCTGCCCTTGAGTACGCGGTCGGAGGTTAGAACCCTGAGTAGACTGTCCCTGCTGTGGCCTCTGATGAACTGAAGCCTGAGAACCAGATCCTGATCCTCCGCCCGTCTGTGGACAATCTCTCTTCATGTGGCCCATCTCACCGCACTTGTAACAAGCACCCGCAACCTTGCGACAACGCTCCGTCGGATGATCCTTCCCGCAGTGCTGACAGGGGCCCCTCTTCTTCCCAAAATGGTGAACTCCTCCAGATCCAGAGGAAGAAGAAGTAGATCCAGCCTTCTTAAATGCTTGGGCGCGGGGACCCAAAGAACTAGTAGGACGAGCAGACTGCAAGGCTCGACCTCTCAACAAACTGCCCTCATCCTGGCGACAACGATTTACAAGGCCCTCATACGATGTCGGATCATCGCAGACAACAACCCGATCATAAATCTCCTGATTGAGGCCCTGAAGAAAATGGTTATACTTGGCCATAGCATTGTCACTGACATGCGGAACATATGGAAGCAACTCAAAGAACTTCTGCTGATACTCATCAACAGACAAACTTCCCTGCTTCAGATTGATCAACTCAATCGCCTTGGTCTGCAGAAGAGCTGGCGGAAAGTAAAGCAGCATGAAAGCGGCTCGGAAATCGGCCCAAAGAACTCAACCCTGTCGCTGAACTATCGGTGCAGAGGTAGACCTCCACCACTTGCGCGCACCACCCTCCAGTAAGAAATCAAGGGTATCAATCTGCTGCTCCGCCGAGCACTGAAAAGTCTTGAAGCAGCTCTCCATCCTCTCAAGTCAGTTCTCCGCAACATCCGGGGTCTCACCGCCTGAAAGAGGTTTCGGCCCCATCTGCAAGAACCGATGCATACTAAAACTCCGAGGCTCATCACGACGGTGTTGACGACGTTCTCGGTGCTCTCGACGACGCTCCCGATCGTCGCGGTCTCCCCAGCGTCCAACGCTGCCATGACTACTAGCATCGTCGTCAAAACCAGACATCTCTTAACTACAAAAGTTACCAGAGATTAAACCCAAAAGAACAGTTCTAAATCCCAAAATCTTAATGCACGCTCTGATACCATAAATGTAGTGACCCGTTCCAGAATCACCTACTAATCAGAACTTAAGCATGCAAAATTAACATTTAAAACTGAATCAGGTAAACAGCGGAAAATGTAGTGACCCGTTCCAGAATCACCTACTAATCAAAAACTAAGCATGCAATTAACCTAATTAAATATAATCAGAGATAACAGCGGAAATATGGCCAACAACAATAGTTATACAACCCAATCGAAATCGAAGTCTAGACTAACTCAAAATGAAATATCCAGTACAACCATATCGAATCAAAACAATACCGATAACTAAACCAACCAGCTACTCAACGTCCTCCTCCTGCTCCTCCTGAGCTGTCCAACCTGAGGCCTGCCCCGTGGGAATGGGGTATCCAAGAATAAACAAAACCGAGGACGTGAGCGATAAGAACGCCCAGTACAAAAGTATGAGTATACAGACCTATATGAAATGCACATGCTATGATATGATACCAGGGTAGTCAAGAAACAGGAATCACAAAGGATCTCAAAATGCTCAGTCTAGAGGCGCCAAGTGGATAGTGCCGCGCGGTCCAACCTCTGGGTCACTGCATCCACTACAAGACAGACGTGGACCTAAAATGTCCCGGACCACCGAAGCCCTCCCGACCCGTCGGCCACTGTGTACTCTCGGTGTCCATGCGTCCACAAGACAGGGCTGAGCGGCCCCAAGATATAGCTTATCTCGAAAGAGATACAGCTCAACAGTAAAGGCTATCTCGAAGGAGAATACGGCTCAACATGAAATGCAACGTGCAGTAATAAACGTGACATAATAGCATGCATCATATGACATATATCAATGCACCACATAATCATGCAACACATATAAGAATGTATACTCAACCAGGATATCTCGGATAGTACTTTCGTACCTCTATCACAGCAATCCTAATCCACTGGAACCACCAGACAACAGGTCTAATCCAAGCCTATTCATCAAGTGAAAACCATCACTAAACTTATCTACCAGACTTAACTAGATAATCCTGAGATAAATACTGATAAAATTCCAAACCTTCGTCCGTCGCTAGCCCGCTGATGCCGCTAGCTCCCAACTAGAGCACAGCTCTGCTACAAGACCAGCAGCTCCCCGCTAGTGCCCAAATCTCGGAACAAGACTAGAACCTGTCAGAAACGACTGAAATGCTATGGAATTCTCTGAATTGGCGAGTCAAAATGAGGAAATCCGACCACTATTTATAGGCCATGTTCGGATCGTCCGAACCCTCTTCGGAACGTCCGAACTCTTACGTGTCCATCAGCTCTTGACAGCTCATGATCGGATCCTCCGATCATACACTTCGGACCGTCCGAACATGCACGTGTCCATCGACTCTTGACACCTCATGTTCGGATCCACCGAACTCACTTCGGACCTTCCGAACTCTTCGGTGCTACCGAACCATCTTCGATCCGTCCGATCATGACCACGGTCAAAATTACACATTAAACCTTCTTAATCACCAATAATCCGTTAATTACCCAATTTGGGATTCGGGCTACTACAGAAAAACAGTAATACAATCCAATCGAATCTGTAAGTACAAAATACTAAAACAACCAGATCGAACTAAATACCAAGAACAAATACCAACAACTACAGGTCAACCTCTGCCAGCTCCCTGTCCACTCCCTCCTGGACCGTCCAACCTGAGACCTGCCCCATCGAATAGGGTGTCCAAAACAGAGATAAACCGAGGACGTGAGCATAAAACGCTCAGCACCGAAAGCATGAGTATACAAGACTATGACATGCATGTATGCAAAATGTACTGGATACCAGGATCTGGGTATATCGAAATACTGCTCAGGTAAATGACGTCAAGGTATGTAGCACTCTGCGCCGTCGCACCAGGAGGTGGCTCCCATACCAAAATAAACCTGTGGATATACCGGTGACCTGACCACCGTCGGCCAACGGGGTCCAACCATCCACAACAAACGAGGGCTGAGCACCCTCTCAACAGGCTATCTCAAAAATAGTCAGGCTCAACATGATTATGCAAATGCCGCATAATAAACCATGCATCATATGACAGATAATAATGCAACATATAAACATGCAACACATAGTAAAGCATACTCAATCCTGCTATCTCGGATAGTACTTTCGTACCTCAAACCAGTAGATTCTAGCAATCAGTCCTAGAATCAAGTCTGCGTCCGTAGTCAGCCCACTGATGCCGCTAGCTCCCAACTAGAGCACAGCTCCGCTACAAAACCAGTAGCTCCCCGCTAGTGCCTAAACCTCGGGAAAAGACTAGAAACCCATCAGAAACGACCAAAACGCTCTGGAACACTCGGAATTGGCGAGTAACAAATGAAGCCTCGCGCCTCTATTTATAGACAACGATCGGACGATCCGATCCACTTCGGACGATCCGATCCACTGTACACTTCGGACCTTCCGAACCCTTATCGGACGATCCGAACCCTGCATGTCTTCCACGTGTCCAGACACCTGTCTTCGGACGATCCGAACCCTGATCGGACGATCCGAACTCTGCATGTCTTCCATGTGTCCAGCCACCTGTCTTCGGACGATTCGAACCCTCTTCGGACGATCCGAACCCGCTTCGGACGATCCGAACTCTGTTCGGTCCTTCCGATCCCACCGAAATATATTTAATCCAATAATTAACTCAAATTAGGCATCGGGATACTACAAACCACCCCATATATAAATAGAAAATATTCATCACCTCTAATCTTAAAATACATCAAAATCCGAAAAACCGAAAACCTCAACGGGTCATTTTTACATGATATATCACATTGAAGTTAGAAAGATAAAAAAATCTGGATTCGAGACAATCGGTTTCAGCCAATACTCGATGTTTTTTTCTGTATCCTTAACTTGAAATAGTAAAGAGTAAGCAATTGGAAACGAAATTGAGCGTAGTGGGGATGGAGGTAAGGGTAAAGTGGAGCTTTAGAGGGTCCACAGAACCAAACCCACACAAATTTTCTCAAGAATTTTGTGGTCGTTCGGACATGCAATCAGGTGGGAATTGGACCACATTTAGTCCGATCCACGTAAGGGCCTCTCGTCTCCCTTTCTTGCTCGATTCGGTTGTACGTACAAAATCTGCACCTAACCCCTTGCCACTAGTTCAAAATCTCAAATACAGATAACCTCTTTTCTGACGGGAGTGTCTGATTTGGAGGAGTAGGTGAACGTTTGATCAATAGTCAAGAGTTTGATTCCTTTTACCAACATTTTCTCGGGTGAACATGTAACACATGATTAATTTTGTCCAGTACGTTTTACCTGACTAGCGTGGTTTGCATACTATTACGTTAGTCCGGAAGTTTATCTAGTGCACATCGAAATGCAAACGAATTGATCCTCATCCAACAAACAATGTTTTCTGAGTTGTGTTAATGTTTTGACGTCAGAAATAAGCTCCAATTATTTCAAAATATATATACCGGCGCGACTGTATTTGAACATCAATTTATTTTAATTAAATCCTAATTTTATCATCTTAACTAGTGATCGATGTCTTTATTCGGAAATAGAATATATATAAATTACAAAATATATGAATGCCATAATCTTATATTTCATAAATCATACATCCAGTTCCACTTGCTGGCATCCAAAATGATCATTCTACCCTTAGCGCCACCGCAATCTATACAAGACTTCTACTCCAATTAGGTTCCAAAGGCATGCTTGATATCCCCACTTAACTCTTCCTCAGAAGCATTTCTTGATCCTAATATTCAAACCGTTCGATCTATAGTCTCTGCTTCGTCAAGCACTTACATTTTGCGCGATTTTCAGAGAGCATCTGTGAAGTTCATAAATCCCGAAAAATTGGACAAGAAAATAGTGAAAACAAATGGATTTTGTCAAAAAATATGAAGTTCTTGAATTTAAAGTCACTCTAGATGTCTACCTTTACTTCTGTCTGAAGATCCTTGATGTAATCAACAGCTAAATCCAACATATCTGCTGTATTCGTTTGCTGCACGGATCGATCAAAACGTAAAGAAACGTGACGTGGTTCGATTAGCATTTAGTGTGGGGAAAATTTGGTGTACCTTATCCATATTGGGAACAAGTTCTTGCAATTTCCTCATACGCTCACTGATCTTGGTTCTTCTAACCTGAAATAATTTAATCAAGCTTTACGAAAAAAACGAAAAGCTTGACACTTCGAACGCCATTTTTATCTAAGAAATCGTTACTCTTTCAGCAATGCTTCGAGGATGTGTAGCACAGCCCCTTTTCGCTCTGATTCTACAAGGTACCGAATCTTGCAACAGCTTTTCCATCGCAGATATTTCGGCAGAACTTTTCGGTAAACTTAGGTGATGAGACAACAGAGTCGTGGGACGGTTTCTGATTCCGGTGTTCTGCTCATTACAATTCATGATTTTAACATCATAGAATGGAAATAGTCTGAAAAAGAAAGACAAGGAAGGGTCTGAATCACAATACAAGAACCTGGTCATCTGAGGTATTCACACTCTTGTTTGCTTTGTGGAAACTATCGGACATAATCTCTGAGTCGTCCCATGAGGTAACGGAGAAACGTCCTTGAATATATTCGTCATAATCAGCGCGGTTATCGTCAAAATGGGTGTCACCTGGACAGTTATCTCCGAGGCCGTTGCTCGAAACTTCAGATATTGGAGCCATGATTCCTGAAGAAAAAGAAGGATGCATTGAAGAGAAAAGTGGTGATGTTTCTGCCTTAAGCCCAAGATTGCCTATTCCTCTCGTTGTAAAGAACTCCGTCAAAGTTTAATCCGTTCCGAAAACTCAATTTATAAAACATTTGCTTCTGTTTATCAGATGGAAGCTACAAAAATTTATTAAGACACAACCGAAAGAAATTTTTTCCTGTATGATAATTTAGAAAAAAGACAAATTACGGGTTGGAATTTTTTTTTTTTGAATAAACTTCTGTTGAAAAACCTGCCATAAAAATTGCCAAATGAGCCATAACAAAGCAAAAAACATTACCATTTTCTATATTTATGCTAGCAAATAGTCCAGCTGGTGAACTGCTATGTCGGATGAGATTTGAGCCCCCGCCGACGCCACCACTGATGCAGCCTCCGCTGCCACCGCTTTCCATCTTGATCTGCGCGACTCGATTCGAGCTAATGGGACCTAGTAACCTGTTATACGAATTGTCCATGACAGAATTTGCAACTTTGGAGCTATGATTCTGATACATCAGCTGAGAAACTGTCGAATAATCACAGCTTTTCTGCCTCTGCAACTGATTAGATTCTGTCTCCTTCCTAGGTGGCAGAAACGGAGGATTCGCTTGAGATTGTGACTGTAAATGCAACTGCTGTTCTTGAATACTGTCCGAAGAATTCATGAATCTGGAGAAGATTCTCTGTGTCTCAGGACTAGAAGCCCGGAGGTTGAAAATCTGCTCCAAATCCTCCGTTTCCAATACGCCATGGCCGGAAGAATCGTTTCTGTTCAAAAGGGTGGCAAAATATGAACTCGGAGCAGATCGATACCGGGTTAATCCAGAGCCTGTTTGCTGCTGCGTCTGCATATTTTGCTGGAACTGCTGCTGTTCTTGCGGCCGCTGATGATTGTTCATCAAATTGAAGTTTCAAAACTCGGCTAAAAAACAGAAGAATTATATTGGAGGGGAAAATTCAAAGAAAACCCAAAAACGAAAGAGTCGGAATCAAGATTCTGAGTCCCTCAGATCTCACATGCATTGGGATTTTCTATATAATCAATCACAATACCCAAAAAAAAACCTTAGTCCGCAAGTCATTCACATATATATTCCAAGAATCTATCTATCGAGGATCCATCAATATATATAAACTACTGGAAACTAGATATTGGAGACGAAATGATTGAAATGAAGATAATAAGATAAGAACACCATCCACAAATTAAAGAAAAGGGAATATATAGAAATCAAATTCAGACAGCAAAAGCCAGAGTACTTCTTTTAACAATATAATCATGATCCATAGAAGTAGTGGAACTTTTTTGTGCAATAACTTAATTCTTTGTTGGAAAAGTGTCTCCAAATACAGAGTTCAGAGTGGAGGAGAAGTGGAGATTGTGGTTGTGGCAGACTGGTGATGGCCTAATGGGTTTCTTGTGTGATAGAGAAATAGAGAGATGAAAATGGTGTAGCCAATGGGAACTCAGAAATCCAGTGATCACAGCTTTTCTTTTCTGTTCTTTTCTTTTCTTTTTTTTTTCTTTTTAAATTTCCCCCATTAATGAAGCATTGAAATTTCTCAACATTTTTAGCCCTTCCTCGTTGTACTTTAGCTTCACATAGGCCCACATCAGGGAGAGACTGGAGTGTAGATAGTATACTTTTATTGTAATTTTCACCTAGTCGCATTTAAGTTTGAACCCGAAACATTGTCTAAAACTTGAGAGGTTGATACGGATGACTTGTAAGTCATCTGCATCTCCTCGTACTCATGGAAAAAATAGCCTAGACATTCTAAAATCTCCAGAATTTTGTATATATTTTGCTCGCGTCCTCTAGCCGTCTTTTGGATCTTTATGGTTATTTTTGTTGATGAAACCAGAATTTGGAGACAAAAAAATCGACATTACAGTGTAGGAAAATGTTCAATTGTTTAATAATTGCCCCATCACTGTTTCAAAGTTTCGCAAATATATTTTATTGTCGGAAGCATAAATTAGTTACTTGCCTCGGCCTCCCCTTCGGCAGGCATGATTACTTGCGTTTTAGCTGATGGGTGTTGACTATATCAAATTATTTTATTTCAAATTTCTTTATCCTCTATGATGTAAAGCAAACAAATTTTATTATTTTTAACAATATCATACTAGAAATTTGTTCTTATAATTCAATTTTTATTTAGTATGGTTGATTTTCGTATAAAATTAAGCGAGAAAATAGGAAAAATCTCGTAAAAAAGCCATGCAGTAAATCAAGAATTGCATCTTTTAATTAAATTTTCATTTAAACTTCATATATTCTATCAATTCGATTTTTTTTTTAAGTTAATTGACGAGCTCAAAAAAAGATAATAATAAAAATAAATAATTTGGTCAAATATTGATACAACCAAACTCCCCCGTTGTTGAGGGCAAAAACTTGTGTGAGACGGTCTCACGGATCGTATTCGTAAGACGGATCTCTTATTTGAGTCATCCATGAAAAAGTGTTACTTTTTTATGCTAAAAGTATTACTTTTTATTGTGAATATCGGTAAGGTTGACCCGTCTCACATATTATGATCCGTGAGACGGTCTCACATTAGACACACTCTAGGGTGAGTTGCCTATAAACTAAATTAATGACTCAGATTTTTGTCAATAGGATTATATTTATCATACAGCAATAATTTGTAGATATCACGAATCCATAAAAAGTAGGTTTCTTGTGAGACGGTCTCACGAATTTTTATCTGTGAGACGAGTAAACCCTACCGATATTCACAATAAAAGTAATACTCTTAGCATAAAAAATAATATTTTTTCATTGATTACCCAAATAAGAGATCTATATCACAAAATACGACACGTGAGACCGTCTCACACAAGTGTTTGCACATCATAAAATCTACAAATATTAATAAAACAAATACCCATTCATTCCCTTTATTATCGGAGTTTCACAATGGACATCTTATTTTATTATTTTTTAAAAAATATGAGTATTGAAAACAACCGAGAAGTCATCCAAGATGTTTTTACCCAAAATTTTTTGTGAGATTGTTTCAAGTGTTAATTTTATGAGACGAATTTTCAATTAATCTGACTCATAAAAAATATTATGTTGTATGTTCAAAGAATTATTTCAGGATCATTCCATATTCAGTCACTCATTTTATGTCGTATTCTCACTTTAGTCCTCTATTTTTCAATTGTCCCGAATTGGTCCTTCATTTTCATTTGTTTTTCATATTTGGTCCTCCTGTTATTTTGACGGCTAAAATGGAAGGAATTGCGTGGATAATTCCCTAATTTGTCCCCCATTTAGTCATATTCTCCCATTCGGTAGCTCAATTTTCAATTGTCCCGACTTAACGACAAATACGAGTTTTAGCGGTATGACATCAACATCGCTGATTAAAAGCATGTAATCACTGTTACTATTTACGGCTCGTCCATCCGTTTCTGTCTTAATATTATTATAGCTTATTCAAACGAGGGCAATCAATAAAGCACGCTGTAAATAGTTATTTCAACGGCGGGCCGTAAACATGTCAAAAATTTTTTTTACAGCTTGTTGTGTGCTTTTAATGGTCTTACAATAAAATTACACGATGCCAACTCCTCGAATCTGATAGATGAAATCCTATCTATGTGCACTACCATCACTTCATTTCAACGGGTAAGATCTTGCCACACATACAATTTTAAAAAAAAATGGATCATATATATGCATGGACAAATCTTGGTCATCCATCCTATCATGAGGGCAATGCCCACATGGATAGGATGATATAAACCCTCGAATCTCATTGTGCCCTTTCTTTCTTTTTTCTCTCTCTCACTGAAGCACTGTCCCTCTGTCATGCCCGAGCTCGAGACGCGTTGAAATACGGATGTTTAATAATTTAACATTGAAAACAGTAAACATTGTAGTACAATATATAAATAAATCAGTCTTTCTCATAAAAAGTAAATATTGTTTTAAGATGATACGAAAACCAAATATAAAAGGTGTCGAAACGAATTACCATTGAAACCGTTGGGATTGATAATCCTCCCAAAAACATCACTTGTACTTTATCGTCGAGTTGTTCTTCGTTCTTATCTAAGGAGGGAAAGTAAGGAATGAATATTTTCTAAAATACTCAGCAGATGAGAGTCAATCGATTATAAAACATATAAACACGACTTTTGGTATTTGGTATTTGCTTGTGAAATCGGTTAGTCATTAAAGAGGTCGTATTAACTACTTTCGACTCTTGTAATCACATGGTTTATTAATTTTAACAGATTTATGAGCATTTGATACGGAAATCAATTGCGGGAGCTTATTATTCTCTTTTTGAATATTTTTCTAAAAAGATTAGAAACATGTAAGCTCTTGATTTCCTGTAGTGCCTTCATTTGATGTAATTTTTCTGATTTAGTCTTAGTTTTTTTAACTAAAAAAAACACGTACACAAATCAGTAATTTGACATCCAATTAACTACAGTATAAACATGACTGTTTTTTTTTAAAAAAAAAAAAATGATAGGATCAATTGGAGGAGAATCATTGAGCTACAATTATTCGGTTCTTGAACTATTGAACACCAATGAGTTAAATCGAGTTTTTTTCAAACCAAGCAAAATATACTCAAATATATCATTTTTAGAAATCGATTCATATTTTGAAAAAAAGTTTGAAAGATATGCCAATTTAATGCGTAAAAATGTTTTGGTTGAAGCATTTGATCAAACACTTTATATGAAATATTTTGGTATTCGAAGAACACATAAATTGTTTCAACAATGCATCTTAAAAATAATTGCAATAATTAAATACAATAAATAAATAGACACTAATTTATTTGTAGACGTTTGAAGATTAATAACTCCTACGTCACTCATTCTTCCACCAAGGAAGGATTTGTTAGAAGACTTTAATTTGTACAACTCCTCGTCCAAATTCATTTCAACATAGGACTTATCTATTACCTAATTGAAACTTCTAGGACACTCAATTGTAGGTCGCAACCTCATAATTCGCATAATGTTTAATTGTCTCATATGAAAAGGCTACAAATACAATCATTAATATCTTTATGTGAAGACACATTCATCTAAATTTTGAAGCTCAAATATTATGTATATATAAGAGTGAATGTGTGAGGAATTATACATTGTATATATGTATCAAATGTATCCTTATACTTGGATTAAATCTCATTCTAGCTAATTTCTTCATGTACACTGCTCGTGCTTTGAATATCTTTTTAATGCTTGTATTTAATCTTCAATATGTGCATTTATTACTTCAAAGAATGATATAGGCGTTAGATACAAGAATATGACAGTTTGAAAATATTTCATATTTATTCTGACATTGTAACAGTCAAATTCGTATTTCTAACCATTTTGTGAAAATGGGTTGTTGATGATATAACATGATCTGCCATCAGATCATCTTGGTATGATATGGTCCGATCAGTTTGGTATGATTTGAGCTGAACCAAGTCAAGATGATCTAGTCGAGTTGTTGTGTGCTTTTTATTATAACTCATGATTCCTCGATTCATGGGCAAAGTGATAAAATAAAAGTTTTATTTCTATTATCTTTCCATGGAATCAAGAATCAATCAATTCCAAGTTCATATGAAAGAGATATGCTCGACATATTAGACAGTTAGCAATCTGAAACTCGTTATTTATTCAGTGCATAATCAACAAATTCATTATAGTTTATCAGCTTCTTAAGATCCGGTTCAGACTTTGATTTGCGAAGATGATTTTTATATCATTATCTTTTCTTTGTAATGCATACTGAATAATTTAATTTGAATAAAGGAGCATAGAGATATGACTAATATATTAAAACATGTCAGACTGAGCTGATTGTTGTTCCATTTATGTCAGCTCGAACTTGCTACAAATATTTCGCTTAGATAACATCCAAACTAACTAAGCTATTATGAGTTATAACTTGTGTATAATTAAGTTTTCTTTTCGTCATTTTGGTAGCTTGTCATTTGCATCATCGAGCTGTGAGATATCATCAAAAAATCGCAGCTCGCCAGATTTTTAGTTTTATTGATTTCGAGTTTCAGCTTCCAACTTGAAATAACAACTTCACACTTGAGTAAATATGTTAGAAATACAATAAAAATTTTTGCTCTCATCAAAATTAAATTGTTTGTGCTTCTCAACCCAATAAAACCCATGGATGTAAATTGTGAAGATTTGAAAACAAAAAATTAAGTCGATATATACAAAAAAATTGTGGAGGTAGGAAGTACAGGCAAAGACGGACGGTGAAAGCTTTGGTGGCTGCAGACAAGCTCTAGGCCTTATTTACTTGATTTAAGATTTATCAAGACAAATATATTTCGGTTTTAGGATAAATGTTAGGATCGGTGAAGAAGGTTTAGAGGGACGTGATGTGAATAAACACCTCCTAAATTTCTTTCCTTCCAGACTTGAGATGACTCTTACTGGTGTTAACTGTATAATTCTGATTCTTGACCAGAAAATTTCATCATATATTTGTTATACAATGCATAAAAAGTCGAATGAAACTATGTGAACCGTGAAATTTCGTAGTGCAGTGAATAAAGCATGATAGGTTGTTTCTGGAGGCTGAATCCTTCTACATCTCCTCTTCCTTTGTTTCTATAAGATATATCACTAAAAGACTTTGGATATTATATATTATGTAATTACCCAATTCAAAAGGACTTAAATACTTCTTACTGAAACTCTTAGTATCTCTTACAAAGAGATTCTTTCAATCTTCTGATTATAAGGACTCCTATCAGTTATGACAACTTACATAGAATATAAGTTATAGTGAGTGAAAGATAACACATATTGATATCTGAGAAGATCTGATAAAATTTTCAAGAGATGCAACATTCTGATTTGAACGGGACTGATCGCACAAAGCCCATAAATGCAGTCATATCAGAATATCACGATTCACGCACTATTAATAATGTTCAGAGAAAGAAAGACGACGTTAAATGCTAATGATACTAATTGCCAAAAACGGTCCGAACAACTTCCCAAAACAAAGTACTAAACATTCTTTGAAACTTGATTTTCTGAAGTGTTGTTCCATTTAATATGATAGTAAAGTAGATTCATAAACGATCGTTAATAATTCCAATAGTCTGACAGATATAAATTTATGAGATCATTGTATAAAAAAATTACTATATATAAATATATGTAGCCGATTTTTTTTTATATATAAATACGTGTTCCGTGCATATAAAAAAATACGTGTTCCGTGCATATCTAGCCGATTTTTTTTTATATAAATTAAAATCTAATTTAATTTTTTGCTTTTTTAATATTTTTTGTTAACATTTTGAATTTTTCATGCAAAATAAAAATGACATAAAGTGGGGGTATTTTGGAGATTCTACAAATTACACCCATACACTATTTTCCCTATTATGACTGAAGTAGACATAGTATATAATTTGTACAATTTTTGATTTTGATCAATTTAGTATTCAAAGTTTGGTTTTGGTGTAGTAAATTTATTTTTTATTGGCTTTTAATTATATTTCGTGGAAGTACTGACATAACATCAGAAAATATTGTGGTGAATTTCAAAATATTGACGTTATATCCGAAATTGCTGATGTGACGTCACAAAATGTTGTCAGACGCAATGTTAACAAAATATCCGGTAACTAAAATTTAGCACACCAAAACTAAAGTTTAACAAGTTAATAGACTAAAACCCAAAATAAGACAATATACATCCTCTTCTCAAATTCAAGTGTTGAACGACTCCTTCAATTTTATACCCCAAGGCCTTTAACTAGGCTAGTACTTAACTATGTACTCAGTTTGCAAACATTCTTTTAATTAATTAATTAAATAAAATCGATTGAATTGTATTTATCGTTAAGAAAAATGTTAGTGCGTGAACTTGAGACGAAAATTTTAAATATATCGATTTCAAATACTTCGACTTGCTTTATACAAAATTCAAATGTATTTCAGATCCACCCAATATCAAGTTAAACAATTTCAATAATAATTTCGGTAGATTTAAAATATAATCAAAAGAATATCATTTGAAATACATCAATCAAATCCTTCCCTAAATCAACCTCCTCCCTCCAAATCAAATACAACAATCCAAGTGCAATCTTATATAAGTTCATCACTAAAAATTTAATTTTAATATAATTCATATATTTTTTTACATAAAATTTTAAAAGTTCAAACGGGTTTATTATGAGCCAATTAAACGTAAAAAAGTGTTTTCAGATTCTATTATAATCTTAATTATCAAATTAAATAACACATAAAATCATAAACAATTTTTTTAGCATAAATACATAAATTTTCAATTTCTCAAATACATATTTTGCAAGAAAAAGATGAAATTTTCATAACATGAGCATGGTTTCACGATATTGCATATCGAACTCAAAACAATATTTTAATTAAAGCTTTAATACATCATGACCAATATGTAATTGGTTAAAAAATCATACCAAATCAACATTATATGTTTTTTTTTTCTTTCAATTATTTATTATTTGAGTATCATGTCTTGACAACTAAGACAATTATAATATTTTATATAATTTATTAAATACAGACATATTATAGAGTCGTGCAATCATGCATTAAAAAAAGATACACGTGTTAGCGTATTGTTATTTTCAAGATATACTATTAAATAAAGACCAAATCACTTACAATATTTTACGTTAACTGTAATTTGTTTGTTAATTAATGACTAATCTAAATTAATAAAGTGTTAACACGTTTGGTGGGCGTGTCCTAACCTTAATTAACGCAAATTAGGACGTGAAACGAATAAAATTGCCAGCAAAACATGAATATATAATAATGTAAATCAAATATCGGAAACCATATAATATATAGCAGATTCCAAGATCGTCTGCTAATTAACTTTTGTATAATGTGCTTGCAAAGAGCTGGCAATTTATGTTGTTATCGCAATGTAATTATGTTAATTAATCTTGTCAGAAGTCTAATAGGAAATTTGCATTCAACCAAAGTACTAGTTATGAGAAATAAAAAATGATGACTAATTTTGGCGAAATTTAGATGTTACATAAATTTGATACATTAACTTTTGTATAATGTGCTTGCAGATATGTCTCACATAAGTTTTTGCCTTTTAAATCGAGAATCCACAATCTTTCACATAAAAACTTATGGCAAAAACTTATGTGAGACGGTCTCACGGGTCGTATTTTGTGAGACGGATCTCATATTTGGATCATCAATGAAAAATTATTACTTTTTTATGCTAAGTGCATTACTTTTTATTGTGAATATCGGTAGTATTGACATGTCTCACAGATAAAGATTCGTGAGACCGTCTCACAAGAGACCTACTCAAAATTCATATCAAGCTGTGTTGCACACGCTGAACATTTCTATCTGATCATTGAGGATAATTTTTGTGCTTTCATTTTATTCACCCTATCTTGTTGTAATTTAGATAGATGATTTGAAGAGTTAGTTTTCTGTAAATCTATCGAGTCTTCTTAGATAACCTTTTTTGGTCTTAAACTCTTCGTATGTAACTGTAATTTATGCAACTGTCTTCCGATAATTTCGTGGGTTTATTCTGAAAATTTTATGCTATTTTTACGGGAACGACTCCAATTATTTAGTTACGGATAGAGATTTATCAATATTTGTGAGATCTATTAAAAAATTATAGACCTTACATGTATCGATAAATCTCCGCTCTTAAATGTATCTTGGAGTAATGTCCGTATAGACAGCATATCATTTACTGGTTTATTCATAGTGGTGAAATCTTGAGTGTCAATTGATATTTCACCCCTCATATCTATCTCGTTCTCTCATAACTATCCGTTAACATAGCGGCTACAGAATTCAAAATTGTAACTGTTGTTGGATTGTCATCCCAAAAGATGTCAGAATGAGTTAGAATCGTATATATGTCCCGCGACTATCATATAAAATAGATGGGTTGGACTGACAATTTCCTAACTCGTCGAATTACACATAAAATTGATTAGGTCTACCGGACCAGTCCACCTCAGCACTTAAAATAGGTGGTTTGGTAACTTTTTCAACTGCTGAAAAGGCCGCCTAGATCGCCCACTAACCCGTTTTGACATGTCTGTGTAAAGCGTAATTTAATTGTGGCACCGAATCTTAACAATGTGGATTTGAAATCATAGCGTGATTATTACAATTACACTATAATTTATATTTGAAGTACTTCATTGTTTGTATTATCTGCAATTTTAATCTGGGACAGGGCCAAGGGTGCAGCTGGGGTTGCACCAAACCCCCTTGTCTTGGGGATGGGAGGTGGGTGGGGTTGCATGTTCTTTTTTTTTTTACAGTTAGATTTTTAAAAATTGTTCAAATAAAGATAAAATAAATAAAATGATAAAATAATAAAATCACAATTCAAAATCTAAACCAAATCAATTGAAGTATGTTTTTTTGAGATAATCTCATAGATTTATATCCGTGAAATAAGTCAATCTGATACATGGATAGAATGAAAAATAATATTTTTAACATAAAAAAAATAAATTTTTATGAGTTCGGTCGAAATATGAAATCATTTTCATATTTTCTCTTTCTATTTCTTTGATTTGCTTATCTTTTCTCTGTATGACCCCATAATTGAACTACTTCTTTCAAAATTTGATTATTTGTTGAGATGTTTATATTTTAATTATATTAAATATCACATTTAATCTATTATTAATACAATATTATGTAAATATTTACAAATCTTCATCAATTGAGGCTCAATTTTTTGTAATTATAATTTCTATATTACTAATTAATGAGGTATAATAAACGAAGTATGGTTTTCTGTTGTTTTGTATGGACTTGATTGCTATGAAATATGTTATAAATTAATTATTGAAAACTTTGGTATAATACCTCGTCCTCTGATTTTTGAATAAATTATTTTAAAACCATATCCTTTATATTTTTATTTTTGATTTCACTAAACGCAAAAATTTATGTGAGACGGTCTCACGAGTCGTATTTGTGAGATGGATCTATCTTCTAGGTCATCCATGAAAAATATTACTTTTTATGCCAAGAGTATTACTTTTTATCGTGGATATCGATAGGGTTGACCCGTCTAGCAGATTAAGATCCGCGATACGGTCTCACATGAGACCCACTGTTCACTAAATTAAAATTATTTTAATAATCACATCCTTATTAGAATTATGTCCAAATATAATTAATAATAATTAATTATTTTGTTCTTCCATGTCATTTACTAACTTTATTTTTGGATAATTAAAAAAATTTCATTCCCCCGTTCCCTAACTTGATTTTCTGGCTCTCTCCCTAAAATTAATCATAATAATACATATACATTATACCACTATATTTTAGATATTGTCTATACATTTAATTTAAAACAATAAAATTTAAGATATAAAAAACATTCAACCTAACCAAGCTTTTGTGGATGATATATATATATATATATATATATATATATATATATATATATATATATATATTATACATATAGCTCATAATTAGGTGAGAGAGGTTTGGCAAGAAATTAAATACGAATTTGCATTCCGTGGTAGGTATCTTCGTTAGAGTAATTTCGAAGTCTTTTGCCAAGGATATGTTCAAATTCCACTGAATATTTAGTTATGTTAGGCTATATTTATATAAATATTCACCACATTATATTATATAAAAAAAATCACGAAATATTTGGAAAGAACTAAGCACCGACAATATTATGAAAAAGTTCGTTGTTTGTCTTCATGCATGGCATTCTGGTGTACTAAAAAATTCGGAAGGAACATCAAAACATTTGGTATCAGAACGACTAAAGCAGGAGAAACATCAAGTTCAGCAATTGTAAGTCCATAACAAAGACGTCGCTTGATTCTCAAATATTGGCCATAGTTAATTAAGGTAATACTGGCTGAAATAATCCTTGATAAATCTTGTCATAGGCCATTCAACTCCTCGAAATGGTAAGAACTTTTGAATACAGTGAAGAAAATTGAATGAGTCGAGCCAACAAGAATTAATAAATTTTAGCATTCATGCAACTTTTGGTATTAAAGATGAGATTCACACTAGTAGAATTTTTAGTTTTACTTCGCGAAGATTATTTTGGCGATTATTAATTATGAAGTAGTATATACCAATCAACTTCGATAATAACATCGACGAAGTAAAACATTATTTGTTACTTCAAAATTTTAAAAACACGGGTTTCGCTTCTAATTTTTTTGCAACATTTTACTTCGACAGAGTAGTTTTGATGAAGTAAAAAATTAAAAAAATAAAAATTATATTTAGTGAATTAAAAAATAATCATACTTAACTTTTAATTTTTCTTAATTATTTTGTAAAAGATGAACCAATAGTTAACTTTTAATCTCCCCTGATTTTTAAATTGTAGCAATTAAATCTGAAATAGCCAATCAACCGCAATTTAAGAAAAAAATTTAAATATATAATTTTATTTGAAAAGGAGACTAAAATGTTAATTTTTTTTTACTGAATTAAAATACAGTCCAAAATACACCCATAACCCTAATCTACGGTTCTCCTCCCGCTGTTGCGGTTCCTTCCATTATTCCTTCACTTTCAGCCTCGACCTCAGCCTTCGCTTCAACAGCTGCCTTCAGGTTTGTCATTTTTGGGTGGGTGATTCGGATTTATGCCTGGTTTCTCGATGATTGTTGCTGCTTGTGGTATATGTTTTGAAGGGCGTCGATTTTGGGTGTTTCAAGATTTCATTTTTTAAAATTTTGTGTAACTTCTGATTTACCAAAAACAGAAGAGAGTTTAAAAAATGGTGGAACTTAATTTTGTTGCGGTTCCTTCCGATTGATTTTTTGTTTATTTTTTAACTGCTGCGGTTCCTTCCAATTAATTTTTTTGCTGCTTGCCTCTCTGATGTGAATTAGGAATTATATAGTTGTCTAAATAAGGTATTGAACGAACAAAATATATTGCCCCTGCCTTATGGTTTATATAATCGACATTTAGCGCAAGATCGGTGAGCTGAATAGTAGAAATCAACACCGATTAAAAAAAAAAATCATAACT